>NC_135806.1:15848444-16148444 GCF_964213995.1 Mustelus asterias
TAAAGCTCACATGATTCTGGAATCCAGTTCCCTGGCTTGAATGCTGATTTCAAATGATCTTGAAAACTCAAAGCAGCTTGTAGTCATCAGCTCCCCAAAACACAGATTCTTTACTGTAGGATGGCAATCAAGATGTGCTTTCAGATAATTAGTGAAACTTTCAAAATAAAAAGAGAGAGAGAGACTTCATTATAGCTATGCTTCTGACACTGCAGCCAAAACAAAACTAAAAACAACCCTTACCATCTGAGCTGCACACAGCTTTTTGCTCCTCCCAACAATGACATCACCTAAGACCATGAGTTGAGAAACATTGACTGTGAAAGCTGCAGAGATCATGATTTTAAAAAAAATCTCTTACACGAATGTCACACATTAGAAGAAAAAGATGGTCAATGAAAAATATGCCGAATTGAAACGCTGGGAAGAGAAAGAACTCGATGACATGACCCAAGTATTAGAAATAGCACCACGACCATTCCCTTCAAGTGACAGACCGAGTTTGCGAATGAGCTGTCAAGGCAGAAGAACAAAGAACAAAGAACAATACAGCACAGGAACAGGCCCTTCGGCCCTCCAAGCCCGCGCCGCTCCCTGGTCCAAACTAGACCATTCTTTTGTATCCCTCCATTCCCACTCCGTTCATATGGCTATCTCGATAAGTCTTAAATGTTCCCAGTGTGTCCGCCTCCACCACCTTGCCCAGCAGCACATTCCAAGCCCCCACCACCCTCTGTGTAAAATACGTCCTTCTGATATCCGTGTTAAACCTCCCCCCCTCACCTTGAACCTATGACCCCTCGTGAACGTCACCACCGACCTGGGAAAAAGCTTCCCACCGTTCACCCTATCTATGCCTTTCATAATTCTATACACCTCTATTAGGTCACCCCTCATCCTCCGTCTTTCCAGTGAGAACAACCCCAGTTTACCCAATCTCTCCTCATAACTAAGCCCTTCCATACCAGGCAACATCCTGGTAAACCTCCTCTGCACTCTCTCTAAAGCTTCCACGTCCTTCTGGTAGTGTGGCGACCAGAACTGGGCGCAGTATTCCAAATGCGGCCGAACCAACGTTCTATACAACTGCAACATCAGACCCCAACTTTTATACTCTATGCCCCGTCCTATAAAGGCAAGCATGCCATATGCCTTATTCACTACCTTCTCCACCTGTGACGTCACCTTCAAGGATCTGTGGACTTGCACACCCAGGTCCCTCTGCCTATCTACACCCTTTATGGTTCTGCCATTTATCGTATAGCTCCCCCCATGTTAGTTCTACCAAAATGCATCACTTCGCATTTATCTGGATTGAACTCCATCTGCCATTTCTTTGTCCAAATTTCCAGCCTATCTACATCCTTCTGTAGCCTCTGACAATGTTCCTCACTATCTGCAAGTCCAGCCATTTTCGTGTCATCCGCAAACTTACTGATCACCCCAGTTCCACCTTCTTCCAGATCGTCTATATAAATCACAAACAGCAGATGTCCCAATACAGAGCCCTGTATGAACAATCCCGTAGGTTGCTAAATAAAATATAATATGCCATTTGTCCGCCCACACTGCAAATCTATTTATGAATTTGTGTGTTTTGTTGCAATTCCCTTCATTATCAACTCTGCCTACCAACTGGGTTTCATCTATTTATCTCAGGAATACAGGAATACACCTCCAATCCCTGAGTGCAAATCATTGATGGATATGTTGAATAATAGTGGTCTCAGCAAGGATCATTGAAGGATAACTGTATCTACTTTGTCAGTTTGAGAGACTTCAATTAACATCTGCCCTCAGATTTGTGTCATCTGAAGGTCTTCTGAATGTCCATACACATAACATCCATTGCATTACTTCTGTCTTTCTCCAAGAAATTCAATAATGTTGCTTAAGCATTGCATGCTTCTTATTGTCATGTTATTTTTTGTTATATTTTTCCATCTCGAGATGTTTGTTATTTCATCTGTTAACAAAGACCTTAATATTTTTCCCACCATTGACGTTGAACAGTTTATAATTCCTTGGGTTAGCTTAACAAATCCATCTGTTGTTTATCAGTACTTTGGAGTTATTCTTGATCTTTTTTTTTCTTGTATCTATGGTTATTCGTGTCTCTCATATCTCCTCCATTGTTTTTTTGAATATCTAAATTTGCATTCTACTTGGACCTCCAGTCTTGACCTCCTTATGTTTAGTCAGTTTGTTTAGTACCTCCTGTCTTTTTACCTTTAAAGGGAAGAGTAATATTACAATTGTTATCGACTGGTGGAATTTCATCTTTGGCAGCCTGTTCAGTGGAATCTGAAGCAAAGTATTTTAGTATTCCTGCCTGACCAGCATTGAACTTTGATACAACCCTAAAGGCCCTCCCCCCTCATGGTCCTCTGTGGTTAATGTATCCATTCAGCAGCTGGGCAACTTGTCAATTTATCTGACTGCTCGGTGGAAAGCAGAAATGAACTTATCACAATGTCCTACTGTTAAATTTGATAGGACCTCTGTTGCATCACTTTTCCAGATTTCCTTCACGCCACCATGCCCTTCCAAAAGGTTCCTGACCCCAAAACATATGGAAGAAGCATTGCTCTGTATAGTACAATTGCAGGAGGCCTTGAGATGCAGTGTTAGCATTCCTTATTCTGGGCCAGAAGCTCTGCGTTCAGATCCCACTTCAGGACATGATGGCCATGGAAGGTCATAGATTCGTAGAATGCAAAAAGAGGCCATTTGACCCATTCAGCCTGCACTGACAATAATCTCACCCAGGCACTACTCCCATAACCCCATGCTAGTCCCCTGACACTAAGGGGCAATTTATCATGGCTAATCCATCTAACCGGCATATCTTTGGACTGTCGAAGGAAACCGGAACACCCGGAGGAAACCCACGCAGTCACGGGGAGAACGTCCAAGCTTCATTCAAGCAGAGACCCAAGGCTGGAATTGAACCCGGGCCTTTGGCGCTGTGAGGCAGCAATGCTAACCACTGTGCCACCGTGCCGTCCAGAGATGCGTTCATAGATTGGCCAAACAGGCTGATAATCCTTCACCAATACACCTAATGGTAAGAGTGGGAGAGTTTCCTGGTCAGCCATACTGCAGAAGGCAATGGCAAACCACTGTAGTACTTTGCCAAGCATAATCATGGACACATCCAGTGTAAGCCCATAGTTATCTATGCCCCTTTGGGGCATGGAGGAAGTGGGGGAGTAAGATTACAAATGCGTCCATGACGATTTTCTCTGGTCTATATTCATAGTGAAATTATAAGCACATTAATTTTGAGTGCAAGTTGTCAGAAATATTAACCAGGAGAAATGAATTTTTTCGAATGTCAGGCAAGTGAAGTTTGATTAGAATAGCCTGCACCCAGGACAGCCTGAATACATGGGAATTTCGCCATTTCTATGTCACCTCAAATTAGCAACTAAAGTCAGCTTTCTCCTTATTTATCCAGCAATCCGAGACATTCCATCATTGAATGGTGATACATTGTGCCGCGTATTGAAAGCTGTTGAGATCATACCAGCAGTTCTGAACTTTGTGAAATCCCAGTCATAATGTGTTATCAAGGGGATGGGTGTCAAGTAGAGTGCAGATTCTTAGCCTGAGGAAGTATATACCTCTTCAGTCAGTTACAAAATGACAATGACAGAAGGTTAATGTTGCTGCAAAGCTGTCAGCCAGCATTGGATAGCGGAGATATGGGAATAATTGAACAATCTGTAGTGTGCTCTGATAACTTAGGTGTCAAAGAGAGCTTCTGATGAATAAAAATTAATTGAGGTGCACATGAATGCATAACCCAGTGAATTATACCTCAGGAACAGCTTGGGATTCGAGCAAAAAGTCGAATTGGCAGACCTTGGTGAAGGGAAAAGCTATCTCATTTGTTGAAGCCGGATGTATGGCCAGTGTGAGAGTTGAACAAGTACTTTTATTCTGAAAGTATTTCCTCTTTAAATCTATTGATCGAGTCCTAATGTATGAAACATGTCTGGAAGTAGTCTGTTGCTTTGAATCCCTTCCCTGTTTCAGAATAGTGGCACGGTGGCACAGGGGTTAGCACTGCTGCCTCACAGCACCAGGGACTCAGGTTCAATCCTCAGCTTGGGTCACTGTCTGTGTGGAGTCTACTTATTCTCCCCGTGTCTCTGTGGGTTTCCTCTGGGAGCTCTGGTTTCCTCCCATAGTCCGAAAGACGTGCTGGTTAGATGCATTGGCCATGCTAAATTCTCCCTCAGTGTACCCGAACAGGTGCTGGAGTGTGGCAACAAGGAATTTTCACAGTAACTTCATTGCAGTGTTAACGTAAGCCTACTTGTGACACTAATAAATAAACTTTAATTAAAAACTTTGTAAGCTTTTTTTAACTTTTAGCAAAAATTGATGATGCAGTGAGTCATTAATTAATGCAAACGATTTTAAATATTTTTGCTATACTCATGCACAGTAAAATCATAAGGTTCAATAATTAGCTTAAAAAATAAAATGACTCCTTCATTTTCTGTCTAAAAATAATCTTTGATGGTCGGGGGAACGGAAACATTTCCCAGAGCTTTGGCTCACATCTTTGATCTCTGCGAGGAGATGTATCAAGGGCATCCTTTATGTCTTTTTTATCTGCATTGGTTACTGATCCATTGATGTGGGTATTTTGACCTTCAGACTAAATTCCCCCCACCCCCCATGATAGGTGGTGAGAGTTGGGAAGTGGTGAAAATTGGAAAAAAAGCATTTATATTGAAACACTGCCAAATACAACCATTAATGAAAACTTAGCCTAGCAATATAAACTCCAGCAGAAGAGGCTTTTGCATTGATATTAATTAGTACAGGATTGGTACGATTTAGCAAATGATGGTTTTATTATTTTGTACTGTTATAATGATAAATGTGCAATAAGTAATTTAGTTGAGTATTGTTGGGAAATGGTACATGTTGTTGAAGCTTTTTGCCTCAAACTCATCAGGACAGTCGGCAAGAATATCAAAAGTTTAAAGTTTATTCATTAGTGTCACAATATTAACACTGCAATGAAGTCACTGTGAAAATCCCCTCATCACAACACTCCGGCACCTGTTCAGGTACACTGAGGAAGAATTTAGCATGGCCAATGCACCTAACCAGCACGTCTTTCAGCACTGTGGGAGGAAACCGGATCACGCGGAGGAAACCCACGCAGACAGGGGGAGAGCAATCAAACTCCACACAGACAGTGACCCAAGCCGGGTCCCTGGTGCTGTGAAGCAGCAGTGCTAACCACTGTGCCACCGTGCCATCCCACAATGTCAATGCCAACAATTTGTACTTCCATGAAAAGTGGGTGTTGATTGGTTGGCAAGTGAAACCAAACAATTGCTGTTTTGACATTTTTAATATCAAATTCTAAATGATAAACTCTATATAATTTAACATTTTAGTAACCACATTCCAATTAGCAGTGATTTTCCCAAGATGCACTTTTTTTTTGGAAAGAAGTTTCCAAGACGCCTTGAGAAAATAACCTGAATGTTAATGTTGAGACATTATTGATTAATATGTGGTGTGGTAATGAGTGAATGAAAATTGACAGTTTTCTTTTCTTTCTGCGTGGAGATTCACAGCAGGGCGAATACCAAAGAAAACTCTACAGGGACTTGATGAAAAACTACAATCGTTTGGAGCGCCCCGTACTGAATGAGTCGCAGTCGCTGGTTGTTGATCTCGGGGTGACCTTTATACAGATAATTGATGTGGTGAGTCATGGATTAACAATATTTATTCGGATAGTGTTTAAACCTCTCCATCGTCACACAATGAAGAGGCGACTGCTACTTGTAGTCTTGGTGGACGTAAGATCAATAATGCTGGAAGCTGTCAGTCAGCTTAGCTCAGATGCTATAACGTTCATTTTTGATTTGAAGGCAATGGATTCAAGTTCCACTTGAGGGCTTAAGTAGAAATCTAATTACTTCTACAGAGCCTTGGAATTGATCAGTATTAAATAGATCTTTCGCAACTCATTTGAAGAGCCTTCTTACATCAGCCAACATTCCTCCTTCAAACAACGAGGCCAAAACAGCATGAAACTATGATGGATACAGTTCCGACCCTAACGGTAACACATTTAGGTCAAACACCCGTTCACATCTGAAGAGATATGATCATCTGCAATCGTGCATTGGGGGGAAATGGCAGAGAACTGACACCCATGCTTGCGTTCTAGCAGTGTTCAGCAATCTCAATATAGCTTAGGTTCAGACTAGGGGAAGGTGAGTGTACATGACTCATCTGCTTTAACCAGCTGAGTGACGGAGGGGGAAGGCAATTATTTCTCGAAAATTCAATACAGATAGCCTATAGTAGTGTTCTCCATCACAGAGCCCAGAAAGGTTGATGTGCATGACGTGAAAGTTCAGATTTTTGTGACAAGCCGTGCTCTCCTGAGGTCAGGGATTAATGAATGGTTGTTGAGTCAGAGTACAAGGACCTTTACTGTGTTCCACACTAGTGTTACACCTGACCTTGATTCTGACATGGGTTATCAAAATTCGATCACATTCTACTTCCTAACAGTACATACCCTTCTCTTAATGAATAAAATCCCTCATGAACACCTGGGGTCTTGTCTCCAGAATGCGGGAGAAGTCTAATTCTATCAACGAGCGTCTTCAGGGGTCAGGCCTGCTCCCTCAGAGATTCCAGCTTATATTTTAATGTTGGAACACTGTTTATTTCTGGATGACCATTGTTCTCAGAATAGGCTGACAACCTGAACAATATCAGCGGTAATTAAGAGAATTAAATAAAAGCCTCGGGGACGATTTTCCCACCTCGCCGCGGCTGGCACGGATCGTGCTGATCTGGGAAAATAGCATGTGGGCCTAAAAACTGGTTTTGTGCCTGGCACAGTTTGTGATTGCCCCGGTCCCTTTTGACTGGCATGAACAACATCATGTCCAGAAAAGACGCAAGGCCAATTCGCATGAGATTGACTGGATTTCGATCTCATTAGCGAGTTCGGCACATGACTGCCCACTCCAGGAATGTTCCCACCTCTCCGATGGGAGGTTATTTCGGCGTGAATCAGTATTGGTCTCCACTAGTGGAGACCTGGCATGATGGTCCCACCGGAGGTCTCGGAGGCCACTGATGGCCTCGAGTGGATGTTCCAATTAGATCCCTTCGCAGTTTTGCATTTCTACATAATTGTATCTTTAATCCCTTGAGAAGACAATCAATCCTATTTTCAAAGAAAGATTTTAGAAAAGAACATTGTCTAGTGCAGGTTTATGGAAATCTTGGCTGCGATGGGCGGCACGGTAGCACGGTGGTTAGCACTGCTGCTTCACAGCTCCAGGGACCTGGGTTCGATTCCCGGCTTGGGTCACTGTCTGTGTGGAGTTTGCACATTCTCCTCGTGTCTGTGTGGGTTTCCACCGGGTGCTCCGGTTTCCTCCCACAGTCCAAAGATGTGCGGGTTAGGTTGATTGGCCATGTTAAAATTGCCCCTTAGTGTCCTGAGATGCGTAGGTTAGAGAGATTAGTGGGTAAAATATGTAGGGATATGGGAGTAGGGTCTGGGTGGGATTGTGGTTGGTGCAGACTCAATGGGCCGAATGGCCTCTTTCTGTACTGTAGGGTTTCGATGATTTCTATGATTCTCCCATCCCATTGCACTAGCTTTTTATCTCAGCGGGCCGGGAGAATTACGTGTCGGCCATTCGTGGGATTCCTGCGAGTGTTTGCGCTGCACTTGCATCTCCCAGGACCGGGTTTCTGGCAGCATCTGCGCCACGCTGGGAATTGGCTGGGAGGTGGGGCTAGTATTTAAATACTATTTAACATACTATTTAAATGCTATTGGCGGGTCCGGGACAAAATTCTTTGGGTCTGCTCACGTCTCTGACCCCGCCAGAGCGTTTCACTCCAGCGAGGATTACACTAGCTTCCCACATTAAAGAATTAGCGGCCCGACCCCACTGGAGGGAAGGGGGAGCAATCATGGCCCCCCCCAGGGGGTCAGGCGGCAGGGAGGTGGTGCCCTCTGGACATGGGCACACTGGCAATGCCAGCCTGTGTCCCCTAGCATTGCACAAGGGGCAAGGCGCCAATGCCCAGGGGGCACCTTGTTACTGCCCACTGGGCATGGGGCAGTGCCAAGGGGTGTGGCCTGATGCCTAGGGGGCAATTGTTGGGGGTGGGGGCTCCCGCTGCCACTCTGCTATTGAGATTGATGGGAGCAGGAGAGAGACCAGCCATCGGGGTGGGCTGGAGGTGTGCCATGGTGGGGTGTCTGCCTGCAGGGGTACCTGTACTGCAGGTGGGGCGGGGCGGGGGGGGGATGGTCGCTGGTGATCAGGGCGGTCCAGGAGGGGTGGTGGTCAGGGTTGGCCCGGAATGGTTGGGGGGAGCCACGATGGGGCCATGGGGAGGGTTGTGGGGGCAGCACTGCAGGGGTCCCAGGCTGGTCAGCAATCGAGCTGGCCAGCAAATGGAAGACTGATAGTTCGGGGCCATTGTGTATGCGCAGAGGCCTGCTGGTTTGAGCCTCACAGGTGAGAATAGGCCTCACTTGCTGAAATTTAACGATATACCACGCTGGTGCCCTCTGCATTGCATAAAGTGTGGAAGATTCTCGTGTGAACTCCCACTGAAAAAAACAGCACAAACTACTCCAGTTTTCCCGCAAATTCAAGACTTAGAATTTTTTTGGGAGAATTCCGGCAGTTATGTTGGCTTCAAGGAGTTTTAGGGAACTTAAGTCTTCTGGAAATATCCAGTGATTTGAGCAATTATTTCCAATAATATCCTTGCATATTTCATGAAAGTAATTTAGATTAATCTGAGCCACAGCTGGGATGGTACAATGAAATTTCCAAAAGACATTTAAAGCACTCATTATCAAACGGTGACTGAGAAAGATTACAAAGAAAAGCGATCTGGCTGGCTGGAATGCAAGAGCTACTCAGTAACAAGAGGCCTGTGGAGGTTTTGTTACAGCAGCTGATCTTTTTCACTGAGCAAAGATAATTCTTCTCAATTATAACATCCTCACATCTAGAGGTGATTCTGACTGTTCGAAATGCAGATGAAAAGAATTCATTGTACTATTGACAGCAGCCACAGTTTTCCATTAATAAGGAAAGCAGCCAATATTGGAAATCAGGAATATCATAGAATCCCACAGTGCAGAAGGAGACCATTCAGCCCATCCAGCCTCACCAACCACAATCCCACCCAGATCCTATCCCCATAACCCCATGCATTTATCCTCACTAGTCCCCCTGACACGAAGGGGAAATTTAGCATGGCCAATTTCCCTAACCCGTACATTTTTATGTAGGCAACTGAAGTAAAACAGGTTGAATAAAGAAGATTGGGTCACTTTTTCTCAGACCTATTTTCAATTTTCACACTGACTCTCATTTTCCAGTTAATAGCTTTTCCTTTCCTCAGGTCATCTGCTGCTAAAATTCTCATCCATGCCTTTTTTACCACCCAGGGCGGGATTTTCTGGCCGCACTTGCCCCAAAACCAGAAAATCCCGCCCGAGGTTCCGACTTCTGCATGGTTTGCCCCCACCTGGTATGATTCCCTTGGCATGGGAAAATATCCCCCCGAGACTCAGATTCCAATGTTCTCCTGACCTGCCTCTGGCCTTGCACCCTCTTTAAACACCAGCTCATCCAAAGCTCTGCTGCCCTTTACTGTAATTCAAATCAATACCCATTCATCCATCACCCCTGCTCCCTCTCTCTCTGACCGATATTGGCTCCTGATCCAACAATGTCTTAATTTTTCAAGTTCTCATCTTTGTTTCCATATCCCTCCATCGATATGTCCCTCCATATCTCTGTAATCCCCTACAACCCGAGAAGAACTCTACGTTCCTCCACCTTTAGCCTCTTCTGCAATCCTGACTTCTATTGGCGTATTATTGTCATCCAAGTTTTCTGAAAGGCAGTCCTTAAATCTCTTTGAATCTTCTTCCCACTCCTACTTTAAGAACAAAATTTTCCAGCCCCCCCCCCCCTCCCCCCCCTCCCCCCCCCTCCCCCCCCCCCCCCTCCCCCCCCCGATTCTGTAGTGGGGACAGTGAACCATTGACACCTCTGTTCACATCGGTGGGAATGGGAGATCTCACCGGTGTGAAGGGCTAGAAAACTCAGGCCCATGGCTTTGCCTAAAGTTGACCTCTGACCATTTATGACATTTGGTTACTAACCCCATACAACCATAGGATCCCTACAGTGCAGCAGGAGGGAATTCGGCCCATCGAGTCACCACCGACAACAATCCCACCCAGTCCCTATTCCCGTAACCTCATGTATTTTCCCCGCTATTCCCTCTAACCAACACATCTTGGGACACTAAGGGGCATGGCCAATCAACCTAACTCACACATCTTTGATCCCATGGTCTCTGTCCTTGGCTTGCCGTCTGAAGCTTTGCCTGATTACAAATTTATGATGTGCCTTGAAATAGTTTACTATACTGAGGACACTCTAGAACAGCAAATTGTTTAAAAAAACATATTAATTGTGACTTATAAAAAATGCAACAGTGAACGTATGCTTTCAGTTTGTGTGTTCACCAGCTAGTGATTTCCTGCACATTAAAATTAATATGGGAAAGATCAGCAGCAGAAAAGCCTGGTCACAATGTCTGGTTGGGATATAAATGTTGAATATCTTCAGTAATTTTTGATGACTGGTGATATTTAAATAAGATGCAAGTGTTGGCAGTGACATTATACAGAGCTAGACTCCTGAGAGCGTGATTTCAGAGTTTGACATTCATGGTGAGTGTACAGTAATGGCCCAGAATTAGTAAGCATGACCAGCATCATGGACCCCAGAAGGAGTAAATCATATTTGTGGGTGTTAGGAATAAGATATAGCTTTAATTTTAAGTTTAATTTCTTATTTCTATATTTGAGTCCAGATAGGGGGACCTTGAGTTTTGGTTTCACTTTAAAAGATGCCTGCATTCTAATGAGGTTTTCTGACTCTTGAAGAGAAGTTAAAACAAACACAAAGTGGAAAAAAGCCGTGTTGTTGCTTAGCAACAGGGGGAAGAAGAGAAGCCCACAGATATACAAGATGGCCCAAAAGGAAGCAGCATTTCACAAAGAACCAGAATGGCTAGGACACGGAAAGAGATCGAGAGCAAATCCCAAACTGAAGGAGAATCCAGAAAAGGTCCCGTTGAGTCAAGTCAAAAGTGAAGAATCGAGGAAGACTCCTCGAGAAAAGCTGCAGGAAGAAAACCTAAAGCAAAGGAGGGTTGTGAGAAACCAGAAGGTCTAAGGAGAGAGGTTTATTGCTCTTTACCATGGCCCTGTGAAACAGTGACATTCTGTTGGTATCGCTGGGTATCTGAGAGAGTGTGATAGAGGAAGCTTGAATGCATCTGCCGATCTCGTGGAGAGGTCGAAACTGGAGGTGGATCCTTGATAAGAACATCCCAAGAGAAAGTGTTGTTTAGGAGAAGATTCTAAGGTGTGTTCTTCAAGAGCAGAGATTAGATGCCGTCCTGCGAAGGACAGAGTTCCATTGAGACCAGTTGGCTCAATGTGACAAGATCTGGGGGAATTTGATGAGAATTTCAGAGAAGTTGTTTTGGGCGGCATCCATCGCTTGATTTCAGAATGCGGGGTGTCTGACCAGATAGACCACTTAGTTTACACATATATATATGTAAATACATGTGGCTTCTATCATGTGTACGCCACAGTGCGAGCCAGACTGATCCCCTTAAATTGGTTGTCAGTGTAATTCTTAGCACAATCAGGGTTGTTTAGCAAGTGCTGTTCAATTGAAAAATCATATTTCATGATGATCACTGTGTTTTGAGTCTTGCAAAGTCGGGTTTGTTGGATATGGTCAGTACTTTGCACTGAACTTTCAGTGGCATGTTTCATGGGTAAATAATGTATAAAAATGCAACAAATTCATGACATTCATGGAATGGTTGTGGGTGAAATGTCTTCACAAAGCTTGCACAATGCATCTAGTAACTTGTGACTATTCACAATTCATGGGTTTTCTCTTGGTTGCCAGCCGCTGGCCAATTTTACACATTAATAACAATAAAGCATTGCTCTGAGGCCAATATTTTTCACCAAATTGCACTGTGGAATTAAAACAGAAAATACCAGAAATATTCAGCAGGCTTGGCATGGCAGCATCTGTGGATTGAGAAATTTTAAAACTCTATTTTCCTCTTCACTACAACTGCCAGACCTACTGAGTATTTCCAGCATTTTCTTGTTTTTATTTCAGACTTCCAGCTTTCTCATTACTTTATTTTGGTGCCTTGGCCACTACGCGCTGTTCTATTGTATCTATCAAATTCTGCTCAGATCACTTTTACATTTATCTTGATTTGACTGTAATAGGAATTTTGGCAAATGACCAACATACCATCTAATTCTATTAGATTTACTTTAGTGCCCCGTTACTTACAAGAGTAGTCACATAGACTCAAGATATTTGACATTTTCAAAAGGTGCCAGAAGGTCAAGGTAAGTCATGCATTAGAGTCCTAATGAATAATGACTGAAATATTTCACTAAGTAATAGTTGATCTGCTGCAGTCCTTTCACAGATCATAGAATCCTACAGTGCAGAAAGAGGTCACAATCCCGCAATAACCCCATGCATTTACCCTAGCTAGTCCCCCTGACTCTGAGGGGTAATTTAGCATGGCAAACCCAACTAACACGCACATCTTTGGACTGTGGGAAGAAACCGAAGCACCCGGAGGAAACCCACGCAGACACGGGAAGAATGTGCAAACTCCATACAGGCAGTGACCCAAGCCGTGAATCGAACCCGGGTCCCTGGCGCTGTGAGGCAGCAGTGCGAACCACTGTGCCACCCAATATATCCTGAGACACGGTACCAGATTTTCAGCTTTTCCTCGAGGCAAGAATTGGCTGGCAAAACACAGAACCTCATTTTTTATTTCACGGAAAGCAACCCTGACTCCCTGTCATTTTATGTGGCCGTTTAACAGATCAGGCAAGCCTTGGCCTGGATTTCTGTGGAGGAGGCCAGAGAGTTGAGTGGGCAAACTTTATGACTCGCCGAGCCTTTAAAAGGGCCTCCACCCACCATATTTTTGTGCTGAGGAAGAGGGGAAGGCATACTGAGTCGGACCCCCCCACCTTCAGAGGCAGCCACTGAGGTGTGCAAGTGCAAAGGTGGGCCAGTTGGAAGGTCCAAATCAGTTCTGCAGGACATCAGCCCAGTTGTATGAAACTCTGCCTTCCCACCTCCTCACACCCTAAGAAGTCTCACAACACCAGGTTAAAGTCCAACAGGTTTATCTGGTGCTACCAAATAAACCTGTTGACTTTAACCTGGTGTTGTGAGACTTCTTACTGTGCCCACCCCAGTCCAACGCCGGCATCGCCACATCATGGTCCTCACACCCTGTCACATTTCCTCCATCCCCAGGCCCCTTTATATCAGAGAACCCCTACAGTGCAGAAGGAGGCCATTCAACCCATCGAGCCTGCACTAACACAACCCCACCTGACACTCAGGGGCAATTTAGCATAGCCAATGCACCTAACCCGCACATCTTTGGACTGTGGGAGGAAACTGGAGCACCCGGAGGAAACGCATGCAGACATGGGGAGAATGTGCAAACTCCACACAGACAGTCACCCAAGCTGGGAATTTAATTCATATCTCCGGTGCCCCCTCCACCTCCCATGTCCCTTCCATATTCCTCCCATTACTCCCATTCCCCCTCTATGCCTCCCACATCCTCCACTATCACACACCCAGTACACCTTGTGTACAGACCAGTCAGTCATATGATAACAGTGGCAAGTGTTTGAAATGCTCGTGAGAAAAAAAACATTCAAAAATCTGCTTTGAGAAAGACTGCTTGGCCGGAATTCTCTGGTTTTGTTCGCCCCCATTCACCCTGCCACTGCTGACAGCGGGACTGGAGAATTCTAGCCGTGGGCGAGGTCGGAGAATTCCAAACATTATCCTTTCAGCTTATAAAAGTGTAAATTTATAGATACACTGACAGAAGCCTTGTCCCACTTGACACTTTTCAATCTTGTCCCAAATAAACATACAGATGGGTTGGAGTGGAAGGGATGAGATGGCGAATGAGATGGTGAAAATGGTTACATGTGACAAGATGTCAGGAAAGAATATTTGATGCAACTTATTACTCAAATGCTCTTAGTACTAAAAATAAAGATTCACTAGATTTGAATGAAAAATTTTGAAAAAACTGTCAGGTGAATGAAGATGATCGCAGTCTACATCCTCCAGAGTCTCTACACAGTCTAACGTGTTTCTTATTCATTCATAGGATATGGGTGGTACTGGCTGGGCCAACATTTATTGCCCATCCCTAATCGCCCCTGAGAAGTAATGAGTTGCCTCCTTGAACCGCTGCAGTCCCATGGTGTATGTGCATCTATAGTGTTATTAAGAAGGGAGTTCCTCGGTTCTAACCCAGTGACAGTGAAGGAACAGTTATATACTTCCAAGTCAGGATGGTAAGTTTCTTGAAGGAGGGGAACTTCCAGGCCCTTGTCCTTTGAGATGATAGTGCTGGTGTGTTTGGAAAGTACTGTCAAAGGAAGCTTTAGAGTTTCTGCAATGCATCTTGCAGATGGTACACACTGCTGCCATTATACGCTGGTGATGGAGGGTGTGAATGTTTGTAGAGGGGGTGCTAATCAAGCTTGGTCCTGGATGGTGTGCAGCTTTATTTTTTATTCATTTGTGGGACATGGGTTTTGACGGCTGGCCAGCATTTATTGCCCATCCCCAGTTGTCCTTGTTTAGAGGGCAGTTGAGAGTCAACCACATTGCTGTGGCTCTGGAGTCACATGTGGGCCAGACCAGAAAAGGACGGCAGATTTCCTTCCCTAAAGGACATTAGTGAATCAGATGGGGTTTTATGACAATCGACAATGGTATCAGTCATCAGTAGATTCTTAATTCCGGATTTTCTTTGGTGTTGTTGGAGCTGCACTGATCCAGGGAAGGGGAGAGTAGAACAAAGAACAAAGCACAAAGAAAATTACAGCATAGGAACAGGCCCTTTGGCCCTCCAAGCCTGCTCCGACAATGCTGCCCCACTGAACTAAAACCCCCCTACCCTTCCAGGGACCATATCCCTCTATTCCCATCCTATTCATGTATTTGTCAAGATGCTCCTTGAAAGTCACTACTGTATCCGCTTCCACGACCTTCCCTGGCAACGAGTTCTAGGCACCCACCACCCTCTGTGTAAAAACTCTGCCTCATACATTTCCTTTAAACATTGCCCCTCGCACCTTAAACCTGTGCCCCCTAGTAATTGACTCTTCCACCCTGGGAAAAAGCTTCTGACTATCCACTCTGTCCATGCCCCTCATAATCTTGTAGACTTCTATCAGGTCGCCACTCAACCTCCGTCACTCCAGTGAAAACAAATGAAGTTTCTCCAACCTCTCCTCATAACTAATGCACTCCATACCAGGCAACATCCTGGTAAATCTTCATCCTTCTGGAAGTTCTCAGCTCCAAGATACGACCTCCCCTGCACAAAACCATATTGCCTCTCACTAATACGACCACTTATTTCCAAGTGGGAATAAATCCTGTCTTGAAGAATCCTCTCCAATAATTTCCCTACCACTGATGTAAGGCTCACCGGCCTGTAATTACCTGGATTATTCTTGCTACCCTTCTTAAATAAAGGAACAACATTGGCAATTCTCCAATCCTCTGGGACCTCCCCTGTAGTCATGATGTGGCGATACCGGCGTTGGACTCGGGTAAATACAGTAAGAGTTTTAACAACACCAGGTTAAAGACTTTAACCTGGTGTTGTTAAAACTCTTACTGTGTTTACCTCCCCTGTAGCCAGTGAGGATACAAAGATTTCTCTCAAGACCCCAGCAATTTCCTCCCTTGCCTCTCAGTATTCTGGGGTATAACCCATCAGGCCCTGGGGACTTGTCTATCTTAACATTTCTCAAGAACCCCAATACCTCCTCCTTTTTGATCTCAACATGACTCAAACTATCTACTGATCCTTTCCCAGACTTCTCATCCACCAAGTCCTTCTCTTTGGTGAATACTGACGCAAAGTACTCATTTAATATCTTGCCCATTTCCTCTGGCTCCAGGCATAGATTCCCTCTCTTGTTCTTGAGTGGGCCAACCCCCTCCCTGGCTACCCTTTTGCTCTTTATATATGTATAAAAAGCCTTGGGATTTTCCTTAGCCCTGCTGGCCAATATTTTTTCGTGACCCCTTTTAGCCCTCCTTACACCTTGCTTAAGTTTCTTTCTACTTTCCTTGTATTCCACACTTGCTTCATCCCGTCTGAAACATTTGTATCCTAGAATGTTAAGCTGCCAATCCTGTCCTTCCCTTAACCAAGTCTCTGTAATCACAACAACATCATAGTTCCTAGTGCTAATCCAAACTCTAAGTTCATCTGCCTTATTTGTTACACTTCTCACATTGAAACAAATGCACTTCAGTCCACCAGACCCTCTCTAATTAGCAATCCCACCCTGCCTGCTGTTTCTCTGAGTCTTACTGGTCCTACTCTCTCGTTCCCCTTCAGCTAATTCACCTTTGCTTTGGTTCCCACCCCCCTGTCAACCTAGTTTAAATCCTCCATGTGACACTAGCAAATCTCCCGGCCAGAATATTTATGCTCTTCCAGTTTAGATGCAACCCGTCCTTCTTGTACAGGTCCCACTTGCCCTGGAAGAGATCCCAATGGTCCATATATCTGAAACCCTCCCTCCTCCACCAGCTATTTAGCCATGTGTTGAGCTGCATTATCTTTCTATTCCTAGCCTCACTCACACCTGGCACAGGAAGTAATCCTGAGATTACAACCTCAGAGATCCTGCTTTTTAACTTTCTACTTAACTCTCTAAACTGCTGCTGCAGGACCTCACAACTCTTCCCACCTATGTTGTTAGCACCAATATGTACCACAACCTCTGGCTGTTCACCCTCTCCCTTCAAAATGCATTTTGCCCGTTCAGAGACATCCTGGACCCTGGCACTAGGGAGGCAACATGCCATCCCTTTGAGTCCCTTTCATGTCCACAGAAGCGCCTATCTGCACCCCAAACAATAGAGTCCCCTAGAACTATTGCTCTAGTCCTCTTTGTCCCTCCCTGCTTAACAACAAAACCAGCTGTGGTGGCACTGCTTTGGCTGTTGCTGTGCTTATCCCCTGATAGGCCATCTCCCCCAACAGTATCCAAAATGGTATACTTGTTAGAGATGGGGATGACCACAGGGGATTCCTGCATTGACTGCCTGCCCCTTCTAGTGGTCACCCATCTATCTGCCTGCACCTTGGGTATGACCACATCTCTAAAGCTCCTATCTATGACACTTTCCACCACCTTCATGCTCCTAAGTGCATCCAACTGCTGCTCCAACCTATCCATGCGGTCTGTAAGGAGCTGCAATTGGGTGCACTTCCTGCAGATGTCGTCATCCAAGACGCTGGAAATGTCATGGATCTCCCACATCTCACAAGTGCAGCACTTAACCCCACTGACCAACATTTCGAGCACCAATTAAATTATTTGAAAAAATTTATAAAACTTTCACCTTCACTTTTACCTTCTCACTGTGGCCTTTTTTTTGGTCCAACAGGTTTATTTGGTAGCACAAGCCACTATCTTTCGGAGCACTGCCCCTTCATTAGGTGAGTGGGAGTTGTGTTCACAAACAGGGCATATATCGACGCAAACTCAATTTACAAGATAATAATTGAAATGCGAGTCTTTACAGGTAATCAAGTCTTAAAGGTACAGACAATGTGAGTGGGGAGAGGGTTAAGCAGACGTTGAAGAGATGTGTATTGTCTCCAGCCAGGACAGTTTATGAGATTTTGCAAGCCCAGGCAAGTCGTGGGGGGTTACAGATAGTGTGACCTGAACCCAAGATCCCATTGAGGCTGTCCTCATGTGTGCGGAACTTGGCTATCAGTCTCTGCTCAACGACTCTGCATTGTCGTGTGTCGTGAAGGCTGCCTTGGAGAACGCTTACCCGAAGATCAGAGGCTGAATACCCGTGACCGCTGAAGTGTTCCCCAACAGGAAGAGAACGCTCCTGCCTGCTGATTGTCGAGCGGCGTTCATTCATCCATTGTCATAGCATCTGCATGGTCTCGCAAATGTACCATGCCTCGGGACATCCTTTCCTGCAGCGTATCAGGTAGACAACGTTGGCCGAGTTGCAAGTGTATGTACCGTGTACCTGGTGGATAATTTTCTCATGTGAGATGACGGCATCCATGTCGATGATCCGGCACATCTTGCAGACGTTGCTGTGGCAGGGTTGTGTGGTGTTGTGGTCACTGTTCTCCTGAAGGCTGGGTAGTTTGCTGCAGACAATGGTCTGTTTGAGGTTGTGTGGTTGTTTGAAGGCAAGAAGTGGGGGTGTGGGGATGGCCTTGACGAGATGTTTGTCTTCATCGATGACTTGTTGAAGGCTCCCGAGTAGATGTCGTAGCTTCTCTGCTCCGGGGAAGTACTGGACGACAAAGGGTACTTTGTCCGCCGTGTCCCGTGTTTGTCTTCTGAGGAGGTCGCTGTGGTGCGTCGGAATTGTCAATCGATGAGTCGAGCACCATATCCTGTTCCTATGAGGGCAATTTTCAGCATCTGGAGGTGTCTGTTGCGATCCTCCTCATGTGAGCAAATCCTGTGTAGATGGAGGGCTTATCCGTAGGGGCTTTAGGGTATTTAGCGTATTTAGGGTGGAAGCTGGAGAAGAGGAGCATCGTGAGGTTATCCATGGGCTTGCGGTCCAGTGAGGTGCTGAGGTGACCGTCCTTGATGGAGATGCGTGTGTCCAAGAATGCAACCAATTCCAGAGAGAAGTCCATGGTGAGTCTGATGGTGGGATGGAACTTGTTGATGTCATCATATAGCCATTTCAAAGATTGTTCGCCATGAGTCCAAAGGAAGAAAATGTCATCGATGTATCTCGTGTATAGCATCAGTTGAAGGTTCTGTGCGGTGAAGAGACCTTGTTCGAACCTGTGCATAAAGATGTTGGCATATTGAGGAATTTGGTCCCCATGGCTGTTCCATGTGGCTGGATGAAGAACTGGTTGTTGAAGGTGAAGACGTTGTGGTCCAGGATGAAGTGAATGAGTTGTAAAATTGCATCTGGAGATTGGCAGCTGTCGGCGTTGAGTACTGAGGCTGTTGCAGCAATGCCATCATTGTGGGGGATGCTGGCGTAGAGTGCCAAGACATCCATTGTGACGAGGAGTGCTCCTGGTTCAACTGCTCCATGTGTGCTGAGTTTCTGTAGGAAGTCCATAGTGTCGCGAAAAAAGCTGGGGGTTCTTTGTACAATGGGTTTCAGGATGCCCTCGACGTAGCCGGAGAGGTTCTCGCACAGGGTCCCATTGCCTGATACGTTGGATGGCCGGGTGCATTGGCCTTGTGTATCTTCGGGAGGCAGTAGAGATCTCCAATGCGGGGAGTACGTGGGATGAGAGCACGGAGGGTGTTCTGTCGGTCCGGATCAAAGCTTCAACCCTCCCCCTGTCAGTGTTCCAGTCCCTCAACTCTTTCTAGAACCTCGCCATATGCAGGTAGAGCTCCCTCTGCTTATTCTGTAGCCTCCCCCAATATTCCTGGATCCCATCATTCATGTGGTGAACATTCCAACCCTCCCACCTGAATCTGTCACTGTTGTTGTCCCCATGCCCACTGTGGGCCTCACCCCTCCCCATCTTGAAGCTTTGTGCACAGCCACATACAGAGGAGACCCCCCCCCCCCCCAAGAAGAGTTTTCCCCCCACTCTTTATTATGTTTACCCCATTTGCAGGCTGCACATGTCTCAGGCAGCACGGTGGCACAGTGGTTAGCACTCCTCGTTGTTCAGTTGTCGGTACACTTCTTTGCAGTAATCCGTCCTGTTCAGTATGACGGTGGCCCTTCCTTTGCCTGCTGGCTTGATGACAATGTTGCGGTTGGTCTTGAGAGCATGGATGGCGTTGCGTTGTGCTTGGGTGACGTTTGGGGCTGTCTTGTGAGTGCGGCTGATGAATCTGGCATTGACGCACCTCCTGACGGCTTGGGCATACATGTTGAGTCGAGGACAACGGCCTTCTGGAGGAGTCCAATTCGACTCTTTCCTCTTCGGTTGCTGCACTGCGGATCTTTCTGTCGGCTGTTCTGGTTCATTGGCTGTCTCATTGTGTTCGCTGTTGGCCTCTTGGGGTTTGTGGAAGAATTCCTGCAGCCTCATTCACCTGATGAATTCCTCTGTGTCCGCTGCGAGACTGATGGGATGCATTTTGGTGGTGGGGCAGAAATTGAGCCCTTGGCTGAGAACTTCGATTTCTGCTGGTTGAAGTGTGTAGTCCGAAAAGTTGACAATGGACTTCCCTGCAGTGGTACTGGACTCATCGATCGACAGTTCCGACACGCCTCAGCGCATCCGCACCGACCTCCTCAGAAGACAAACACGGGACACGGTGGACAGCTTACCCTTCGTCATCCAGTACTTTCCCAGAGCGGAGAAGCTACGACATCTTCTCCGGAGCCTTCAACATGTCATTGATGAAGACGAACATCTCACCAAGGCCATCCCCACACCCCCACTTCTTGCCTTCAAACAACCGCACAACCTCAAACAGACCATTGTCCGCAGCAAACTACCCAGCCTTCAGGAGAACAGTGACTATGACACCACACAACCCTGCCACAGCAACCTCTGCAAGATGTGCCGGATCATCGACATGGATGCCATCATCTCACGTGAGAACACCATCCACCAGGTACACGGTACCTATTCTTGCGACTCAGCCAACGTTGTCTACCTGACGCGCTGCAGGAAAGGATGTCCCGAGGCATGGTACATTGGGGAGACCATGCAGACGCTACGACAACGGATGAATGAACACCGCTCGACAATCACCAGGCAGGAGTGTTCTCTTCTTGTTGGGGAACACTTCAGCGGTCACGGGTATTCAGCTTCTGATCTTCGGGTAAGCGTTCTCCAAGGCGGCCTTCACGACACACGACAACGCAGAATTGCTGCGCAGAAACTGATAGCCAAGTTCGGCACACATGAGGACGGCCTCAACCGGGATCTTGGGTTCATGTCACACTATCTGTAACCCGCACGACTTGCCTGGACTTGCAAAATCTCGCTAACTGTCCTGGCTAGAGACAATACACATCTCTTTAACCTGTGCTTAACCCTCTCTCCACTCACATTGTCTGTACCTTTAAGACTTGATTACCTGTAAAGACTCACATTCCAACCATTATTTTGTAAATTGAGTTTGCGTCTATATATGCCCTGTTTGTGAACGCAGCTCCCACTCACCTGATGAAGGAGCAGTGCGCCAAAAGCTTGTGGCTTGTGCTACCAAATAAACCTGTTGGACTTTAACCTGGTGTTGTGAGACTTCTTACTGTGTTTACCCCAGTCCAATGCCGACATCTCCACATCATGGCCTTTTTTTTGGTCAGAGAAGGAGGGAGGGAGGGAAACACAAATGTAGTGTTTCGGGCTTACTACTCCTTGACACCAGATCTTCCGCTTCTCATTTCTTGGTAGATATTGCTGGTCTGACTTCTCCCAGAATGCAACAGTGAAGTCCCTCAGCCACCTCAGAGTATTCCATCACACTCCTGACTTGTGCATTGTAGCTGGTGGACAGGTTCTGGGGAGTCAGGAAATGATTACTGCAGCAGGGTTTCTAGTCCCTGACCTGCTCTTGTAGCCATAGTATTTATATGGTATTTTATATGGTTCAGTTTCTGGTCAATGATAACCTCCAGGATGTTGATGGTGGGGGAATTCAGCAATTATAATGCCATTAAATGTCAAGGGGCGATGGTTAGATTCTCTCTTGTCTGGGAATGCCACTGTACAAATGTGGACTCAAAGAAAAATGTTGCTATGAATCTTGAAACCTGAATAAAAATACTTGTCGTGGAAAAAGATTGATCGTTAGGAACCTGTTTCCTGTGATGATAGAAGGTGAAATTATAACATATTTCAAGGAAATAGTGCTTGTTTATCGACTAATATTGAACCGTCAGATGAAAACCTGATGTTTCAACTTAGGAGAAAACAGTTTCCAATTAGACTTGTATATTCTATGACCATGAGCAAATCACAAAGCCAAATGCTTGACAACATACATATTTATGTTCTAGATTAGTTTGTACACCTCAGCAGATTTATGTAACTTTTTCAGAGCCAGAAGTTTTGCTTCTATTAAGGTCTTTGGTGAAGGAATGACTGAGAATCTTGCACTTTAAGAAATACTGTTGCAGTAAAGATATTGGAGGTGATTCTCCCAGCCCACTGCGCTGCTTTTTTGTTTCACTCCAGTGGGGTTTACAACAGTTCCCCACTAGCGGGGAACTGGTGGCCCGACCCCCCTGGAGTGAAGGGGGGGCCATCGAGGCCCCCCCAGGAGGTCGGGGGTAAGGGGGATTCTCCCCGGGCATTTCCAGATTGGCAGCGGCAGCCTAGCCCTCTGGCACTGCCCAAGGGGCAAAGGTGTACTGCCCACCGGGCATCAGGCAGTGCTGAGGGGGTGGTGCCTAATGGAGGGCGGAGCCACTGGTGGAGGAGATTGGTGGGGGTGGGGGTCCTGTTGCCACTCTATACTCAGCAGTGACGGAGGGAGGGAGGGAGGCCAGTGATTGGGGCTGGCTATCGGGGTGGGTGGGGGTGGGGAGGGGAGGTGGTTGGGGGCGGGTGTGGCGGGGAGTGGGCAGACAGGGGCCACTGCGCATGCGCTAATCTCGGCGCTGACAGATTGGTGCACTCAGCGCTATGCTGCCGGCCTCTCCAGTGGGAATAGGCCCCGCTCCCCTGGTTCTAGAGTGATTCACGCGAGTGCACTCTGCAGTGCACAGAGTGTGGGAGATTCACTCTCAAACTTCCTCTGAAAAACCACTGGGAGTTACTCCAGTTTTTATGCGAATTCGACAATTTAGATTTTTTTGGGAGAATCGTCCCCACGATCTCTGGACCGTCATACCCCAAAGATGTAACAATATATTGCCCCCCATCCCTATGCCCCGCTGCAGTTGCAACATTGTGTACCATCGACAAGAATGGTACTGCAGGAACTCATCAAGTCTGCTTAGGCAGCACCTTCCAAACCCACGGCCGCTACCAACTATAAAGAACAGGGCAGCAGATACATGGGAACACCACCACCTGGAAGTTCCCCTCCAATTCACTCTCCATCCTGGCTTGCAAATATATTGCCGTTCCTTCACTGTCGCTGCGTCAAAATCCAGGAGCTCCCTTCCAGACAGCACAGGAACTGCTGCAGTTCAAGAAGGCAGCTCACCACCACCTTCTCAAAGGCAACTAGGAATGAATGAATCAATTAATTTTTCAACAATTATCAAATGAAAATGGCTCAATTTCCAGTCTTTTTTTTGTGTTTGTTTTCCTCATGCCAGAGATCATCCTGGTGAATCTTCATTTTAACCTTGGAATTGCCTCAATATCCGACTTGTTATGTGGAGCCTAATACTAGATACAGTAGTCTTGAGGTCTTATTGGAGTGTTACATGGGCTTATCATTGTCCGATACTGATCGTCATGTATTACAATTCCCCAGCTCTGTTTTTAGCATGCAGGTATGAAAAGATACCATGAAAACACATAGATGTGGACTTGTGTTGACTGTAGGCACCTGCATAGACCTGATAGATCGAATCGCTTGTGTGAATTTCATGCAATGTCATTGACCGGCTATCTGAGTTTGTGGCATTAGGGATATTCCCATTAGGACATCTGAAGGCTTTCTGCACTCTGCTATTGCAGTGAGCCACACGTAGATTGTGTCTGTTTCAAGTCGCTTAATGAACCTTTCTGGTCCTTCCATTTTAATAAAGCCAGTACAGCACCGCATGTGGGACAGGTCATGCTGTCGTCTTTTTGGGGAAAATCCTTTCATTGTTCCTTAATGAGCCAAACTGCTATTAATATCATAGAATCTACAGTGCAGAAGGAGGCCATTTGGCCCATCAAGCCTACACCGACAACAATCCCACCTAGGTCCTATCCCCGTAATCCCACATATTTACTCTCCAGGCAGCACGGTGGCACAGTGGTTAGCACTGCTGCCTCACAGCGCCAGGTACCTGGGTTTGATTCCCGGCTTGGGCCACTGTCTTGGGTCACTGTCACTGTTTGCACATTCTCCCCATGTCTGTGTGTGTTTCCTCCGGGTGCTCCGGTTTTCTCCCACAGTTTGAAAGATGTGCTGGCTAGGTGCATTGACCCAAACAGGCGCTGGACTGTGGTGACTAGGGGAATTTCACAGTAACTCCATTGCAGTGTTAATGTAAGACTTACTTGTGACTAATAAATAAGCTTTACTAATCTCCCTGACACGAAGGGGCAATTTATCATGGTCAATCAACCTAACCTGCACATTTTTGGTCTGTGGGAGAAAACCGGAGCACCTGGAGGAAACCCATGCAGACATGGGGAGAATGTGCAGACTCCACACAAACAGTCACCCGAGGTTGGAATTGAACCCAGGCCCTTGGTGCTGTGAGGCAGCAGTACTAACTGTTGTGCCACCATACCGCACGAACTGTGTTAACTCGCAATAATGTTAATTCCCAAGAGTACTTTTAAAAGAATGGGATAAAAGTTAACAATAATTTTCAACATTAATAAAGCTGACAATTTTTGGTAATAATTTTTAATATTACAAAAAAAACTAGGAAACCAGGCAGTAACGTATGTTGTTTTCAGTAAAGCTCACAATGGGCCTTACAAATTGAATGTTGCAACTGTGACAACAACCCGTATTTACAAAGCACCTTTAACATATGTCCCAAGGCACTTTACAAGAGGATTTTCAAAATAAATTTGACGCTGAACCATATGAAGAGATATTAAGTTGGATTGCCAAAAGGTAAGCCTTAAAAGATGTCTTAAAGGAGAGGAGAGAGGTGACGAGCTGTTCATTTTTGCTATCAAAGTTTTCCTTTGCAAGTATTTATTCAAACCCTATTAAACATTATCACTGAGCCAGCTTCCACATTCTGTACAATTGCCGAGACAGATCCTTAGAGCTGATCAAATGCCTTGTTTTTCCCCGCTGAAATTAATTGCTCGCTAGCTGGGGGCTACAGCATCTGTGACTATCAAACATTCATTTCTCATTCAGTTAAATGGAACTTGAGCACAGGTGCATCCTTGCCTAACTATTTCCCCTTCTGGTTGGACTGTGGGAGACAAAAGGCAGAACTTTGCAGCAGACAGCTGGTTGTTTATGGAAAATATATCAAGCACCACTGTTTTGTTAATGGTTAGTTGTAAGCCATTTATTTTAACACGTACATTTATTTTCTTATCTGTGATGCGATCTCAAGTCTATTAGCAGAGCAGAGGAACATTAAAAATAGGGGCAGGAGTAGACCATATGGCCTATCAAGCTTGCTCTTATTCAATGTAATCATGGCTTCAACTCCACTTTCCTGACTGCTGCCTACTCTCCCTGACACGAAGGGGCAATTTATCATGGTCAATCAACCTAACCTGCACATTTTTGGACTGTGGGAGAAAACCGGAGCACCTGGAGGAAACCCATGCAGACATGGGGAGAATGTGCAGACTCCACACAAACAGTCACCCGAGGTTGGAATTGAACCCAGGCCCTTGGTGCTGTGAGGCAGCAGTACTAACTGTTGTGCCACCATACCGCAAGGTGGAATTTTACTGCGGGCGTCAGGACCATCTTGGTGTCACAAAGTATGCTGCTGGCAATGTGATTGGTAGTCTAGGAGGTGGCCTCCTAATTGGCCATCTTCATGTTGGCCAATCCGGATAGAGCATGGCAGGCAGGTCCCCAAGGCTGGAGGCCCAATCAAATGGCTAGTTACTCTGGAACCACCGCTGCTTCACCAGAGGAGAGGTGGCTTTGTTAAGGTAGGTGGGGGACCAGAAGGGCACCGCAACAGAGAGGCACCCTTGCTTCGCTTCACAGAAGAGGTGGTGGAGTACTGGTAATGTCACTGGACCACTAGTCCGAAGGCCAATGTTGTGGAGACATGGATTCAAATGCCAATGTAGCTGGTGGAATTTAAATTCAATTAATACATGTGAATTAATGGTTAGTCTCAGTAATGGTGAGCATGAAACTAATATTGATTGTCATGAAAATATCCAACGTACCTAAAAATGAGGTGTAAAACTAGTGAAGCTACAGCACAGGACTACTTTTGTGCCAAATAGTGGAAGCAGCATGCGATAGGCAGAGTTAAGTGATCCCATAATGGACGAGATCTAAGTTATGAAGTCCTGTCACATCCAATCATGAAGGGTGATGGATAATTAAACAAGGAACATGATGGGGTGGCTCTACAAATATCCCCATCCTCAATGATTGGGAAGCCCAGGCACACTAGTGCAAAACACATGGTTGGAGCATTTGCAAAAATCATCAGAGACAATCATAGAATCCCTACAGTGCAGAAGGAGGCCATTCGGCCCATCGAGTCTGCACCAACTACAATCCCACCCAGGCCCTATCCCCATAACCCCATGCATTTACCCTAGCTAGTCCCCCTGACACTAAGGGGCAATTTAGCATGGCCAATCCACCTAACCAGTATGACTTTTGGGCTGTAGGCGGAAACCAGAGCACCCAGAGGAAACCCACGCAGACACAGGGAGAATGTGCAAACTCCACACAGTGACCCAAGCCGGAAATCGAACACTGGGTCCCTGGGGCTGTGAGGCAGCATTGCTAAGCACCGTGCCACCGTGCAGTCAGAAGTGTTGAGTGGATGGTCCATCTTGGTCTCCTCTGGTGGCCTCCAGCACAACAGATGTCACTCTCAAGCCAGATCAACTCACTCCGCTTGATGTGAAGAAATGGCTGAAGGCATTGGTACTGCAAAGACTAAAGGCCTTGGCAACATTCCTACAACAGTACTGAAGACGTATGCTCTAGAAATTGCCACACCCCTAACCAAACTGTTCCAATCCAGCTGCAACACTGACAACTACCAGAGAATATGGAAAACAACCCAGCCAATTACTGCCCCATCAGTCAACTCTTGAACATCAGTAAAGTGATGAAAAGGGTCATCGATAGTGTTATCCAATAGCATTTACCAGCAATAACCTGCTTACTGACATGCAATTTGGGATCCACCAGGACCACTCACTTCCTGAACTTGTTACAGCCTTTGTCCAGATGTGGATAAAAGAGCTGAACTCAAGAGATGAGGTTAGAGTTACAGCCCTTGACATCAAGGCAGCATTTAACCCAGTGTTGCTTTGAGGAGCCCGAGCAAAACTAGAGACAATGGAAATCAGGAGGAAAACTCTCTGCTGGTTGGACTCATGGCTGGCACAAAGGGAGATGGTCGTGGTTTTTGGAGGTCAATCATTTCAGTCCCAAGACATCACTGTAGGGGTTCCTCAGATCGTGTCCTAGGTGGAACTATCTTTAGTTGCTTCTTCTATGATCTTCCTTCTATCATAAGGTCGGAAGTGGAGATATTCACTGTGCAATGTTTCAGCACCATTTGTGATTCCTCAGATACTGAAATAGTCAGTGTCCATTTGCAGCAAGACCTGGACAACTTTCAGGCTTGGGCTGATAAGTGGCAAATAACATTTGTACCACAAGAGGGCACGGTGGCACAATGGTTAGTACTGCTGCCTCACAACACCAGGGACCCGGATTCGATTCCTGGCTTGGGTGACTGTCTGTGTGGAGTTTGCATGTTCTCCCCGTGGGTTTCTTCCGGATGCTCCGGTTTCCTTCCACAATCCAAAAATGTGCAGGTTAGGTTAATTGGTCATGATAAATTGCTCCTTAGTGTTAGGGGCTTTCAGGGGGATGAGTAAGGTAAATATATGGTGCGTGGAATCGGCTGCCGGTAGTGGTGGTGGAAGCGGATTCGATTGAGTCTTTTAAGAGACTTTTGGATAGGTTCATGGAGGTTAGTAAGATTGAGGGTTATAGATGAGCCTAGAAGGTAAGGAAATTGTTCGGCGCAACTTGTGGGCTGAAGGGCCTGTTTGTGCTGTAGCTTTTCTATGTTCTATATGGGGTTATGGGGATAGGGCCTGGGTGGGATTGTTGTCGGCGCAGACTCGATGGGCTGAATGGCCTCCTTCTGCACTGTAGGGGTTCTATGATTCTATGAAAACTTCTAGATAATGACCATCTCCAACAAGAGAGAGTCAAACCTTCTCCCCGTGACATTCAATGGCATTACCATCACTGAATTCCCCTCTAACAACATCCTGGGGATTACTATTGACCAGAAACTGAACTGGACAAGCTGGTGTGTGGGAAATCTGTGGTGAGCAACTCACTTCTTGACTTCTCAAAGTCTGTCCACCATCTACAGGACACAAATCATTAGTGTGATTTCATAATTTCTGCTTGGTTGGAGGAATACAGCTTCAATAACACTCAAAAGGAACTTTAAGGAACGGATGGGGAAAATTAGCAAAAAAAATCAAACGCCAACTGGAGAGGCCAAACTGTCAAATTATTTTCCCCTTGGTGACATGAGCCACCTGTCTGCAGTCACCTTCTACACGTTTGCTGATGATATGTGGATGTCCCAGTCCTGCAGCTTTCTCAACTCCTTGATCATCTCCATGCTGCCAAATATGGATGACCCAGTACTACTTCCAACTTAACACTTGGAAGACCAAAGCCATTGTTTTGACACCTGCCCAATAGTCTACTTGTTTGGTATTGGTTCTATTCAATGCGTGGTTATGAACACAAGTCTGTTTGTTTTGGTAAAGGATTAAGTACTTGAGGGGAATTATGTATTTTGCATATAATTTCATGAATGGGGGCTTTTGCTATACAGCAAACTCTACAATAGATATTCAATGAGCTGAAAAACCTTGGAATCCTGATTGACTTTGGAATGAGCCTAAAATATGTGCATTATCTGTCACCAAAACCACAAGGCAATATTGCTCATGTTTGTCCCACGTCAGTCTTTCTGTCGCTGAAACATTTTTATCACCTCAACTTTCAGTTATTCCAATGCTCTTGTTGCCGGATTTGTTTTGCCCATGAATTTCAACCTGTCCAAAGTGGAATCACTCATCCTGTCCCAAACACATGTTTGGGGTTTTGTGGAGCCATGGGTCTCAAGAGACATTCCAAAATGGTGGGTGGAAAAGAGGTCTGAAATTCCCATCTCCGTTTATCATGGATTTTATTTTCACTGGGAGAGGGCGAATGGGGATGGGACATGATTCCCACATGTGAGAATCCCAAACCCAGCAGGGCTGTGGTTCAAACAGACCTGATTTTCATGGGGTATGGGCCTTATTCCATAATGTGGGAGTTATAAATCTTTACAAAAGTCTCTTGATTAGCAGATAAGATCTATAGAACTGTGAAGCTTCAGGCTATTTTAATGGCATGCCCTTTAAAATTTAAAAAAAAATTGTCTGCCTATGTCTTTAAGAGTTGAAAAAAAAACTCAAACTGTTAAGTTATTTAAATGGCCATCCCTTAAAAAAAAGAAAAATTGTCTCAGACTCTGCCTGAGTCTGAGTTGAAAAATATTTCCTCCAGCAGTTTCAATAGCTGTTTGTTGACATAACCTTAAGTTTTATCATTGTAGCATTATGAATGTTTGGGCTGCATCCCACAACCTGCCATTATAACAGTCGCGATAGAGTGATGGATGATGGTTTCTAAGTTCACAATTTGACTGACAGCTCCAAGAGGGCATTAAACAATTGGCTGTCTTTAATGTAGGCTTGTGAGTTCAAGTCTGTTTGTTTTGATAAAGGATTATGTACTTGGGGATATGTAAATGATTTGAATATAGTTTCATGAATGGGGAGCTCTTTGTATTTCGTGAAATCTACAACGGATATTTTGAACTTTATTTTATATCATATTAACATGGCTCTTGGGGTCTGCACATGGTGCATACTGGGTGAATTGGCATGCAGGCTATAAGGCAAAGGGTGTTGGTTGAGGGTAATGAGCTGACGTTAAGTTGGTGTAGGGACTACAGGTTGCTGTGGGATGGGTAGGGGTCAATAGTTAACATCGGGTTTATAATGGGCTGGGCGATCATGGGATTCATACATTGATTTTGAGGGCATGAGGCGATGGGTGGATTGACATAAAGTCATGGAATCCTTACATTGCAGTAGGAGGCCATTCAGCCGATTGGGTCTGCACCACGCATTGAATAGAACCAATACCAAACAAGTAGACTATTGGGCAGGTGTCAAAACAATGGCTTTGGTCTTCCAAGTGTTAAGTTGGAAGTAGTACTGGGTCATCCATATTTGGCAGCATGGAGATGATCAAGGAGTTGAGAAAGCTGCAGGACTGGGACATCCACATATCATCAGCAAACATGTAGAAGGTGACTGCAGACAGGTGGCTCATGTCACCAAGGGGAAAATAATTTGACAGTTTGGCCTCTCCAGTTGGCGTTTGATTTTTTTTGCTAATTTTCCCCATCCATTCCTTAAAGTTCCTTTTGAGTGTTATTGAAGCTGTATTCCTCCAACCAAGCAGAAATTATGAAATCACACTAATGATTTGTGTCCTGTAGATGGTGGACAGACTTTGAGAAGTCAAGAAGTGAGTTGCTCACCACAGATTTCCCACACTCCAGCTTGTCCAGTTCAGTTTCTGGTCAATAGTAATCCCCAGGATGTTGTTAGAGGGGAATTCAGTGATGGTAATGCCATTGAATGATTACCCCACATATTTACCCTGCTAATCCTCCTAACCTACATATCTTGGGTCACTAAGGGGCAATTTACCATGGCCAATCCATGTAACCTGCACATCTTTGGATTGTGGGAGGAAACCGGAGTACCCAGAGGAAACCCAACAGACACAGGGAGAACGTACAAACTCCACACAGACAGTGACCCGAGGGCAGAATTGAACCCGGGTCCCTGGTGCTGTGAGGCAATAGTGCTAACTGCTTTGGGTTGACATGGAGGATGTGAGGCACCATTGGGAGTGAGTGGGAGGGATGGGTTGGTAAAGAGGACAATTGCGGTCCACTGGGGCTAGGTGAGTGGTTTAAGTTGGATGGATGGGCTTGAGGATTATGGGTGAGGGCTAGTATGTTTAATGCTTAAGAAAACAACCCTGAGACAAAGTCCCAGAGAAATGCTTCGGCATTGGCAGCCCTGTGACTACCTCTAATCAGCAAATCAGGCTGCTGGCCTGACTGCATCCTTCCCTGGAATATAGAACCCGCCATTCGAAGCAACTTTCCTGAGATGGGTGTTCCAAGCAAGGAGAATTCCCAACTCGAGCTACCCGCTTTGGAAGTGAGAATCCAGATCTCAGTCTCAGTTGCCCATCAACGCTACTTTGCTGACTTACATTATCCTCAACATATTACATTTTACCCTCCCCCGCCCATCCCCCCCAAAACACACACACACACACACACACACACACACACACACACTCACTTTCATCTTCAAATCCCACCATGGCTTTGCCCCAGCTTTATTTCTGGAAAGATTTTCAACTTTATACTTTTCCCATCCACTGCCCCTTCACTGAATTTGTCCACATGTGTGTCCCCTGTTCCCTTTGCTTCACCTAGAACAATGATGGCAGTAATTCACTCGACCTCAATATAGCTTGACAGTTCAAAGATGTGCAGGTTAGATTGACTGGCCATTGTAAATTGACCTTAGTGTCAGGGGGATTAGCAGGGTAAATATATTGGTTTACGGGAATAGGGCCTGGGTGGGATTGTGGTCGGTGTGAACTCGATGGGCTGAATGGCCTCCTTCTGCTCTGTAGGGATTCTATGGCCTTGATTTTACTGGCATGCCTGCCCCGAGACTCGCGGAACGGCATTCTCCATTGGCCTCGGGCGCGAGCTTACGCCTTGGGCGGGCGTGGTGGTAAAATTCTGGCCTATGACTTCAATTTTGGAACTTCTCCCCTAAATGCCTTTGTCTGCCCGCTTCTTGCACTGACTTCAAAAAATCCAAAGTTCTGGCCAGCCTCTCTGTCAGCTCTCCTAATCTCTGTTTTCATGGCATGGCATCTGTTTCCTTGTTTAGTGCCTTGGGATATATCTTCGAACGCAAGCTGTGGTCGGATACTGGATTTGCATTGCCACTTTTGCAATGGTGAAAATGAATCTGAGTTTTGTCCATTGGACATCTTGAAAGTTCCTGGTTAGATGGAAGTTTTCTTTACAAATGTCAATTGTGCATTTCTGGTCAGCACATCCATTATTCATGTCTTGTTCACACTTCACTTATTTTTCCAAAGGCCTGTGGAGAATACAGCTGGCCACGTTGTTCAGCAACTTCCCTCCAAAACATGCCACTGGCTCATTCAGTCTCTTCTCATGCGGGCAGTAATTACTATCTTGGCGCTGATTAACTAAAAGACACACAACTTCTAAATATGGACTTTGGCAGTGCACTCCTGATTGCAGAATCAAATTGCAAAAGATACAGTCGATAAATCTGCAGGTTTATAGACTACATTTAGGGCGGCACATTGGCACAGTGGTTAGCACTGCTGCCTCACAGTGCCAGGGACCCGGGTTTAATTCCTGGCTTGGATCACTGTCTGTGCGGAGTTCGCAAGTTCTCTCCATGTCTGCGTGGGTTTCCTTCGGGTGCTCCGGTTTCCTCCCACAGTCCGGAAGACATGCTGGTTCGGTGAATTGGCCATGCTAAATTCTCCCTCAGCGTACCCGAACAGGCACCGGAATGTGGTAACCAGGGGATTTTCACAGTAACTTCATTGCAGTGTTAATGTAAGCCTATTTGTGACTAATAAATAAACTTTAAACTTTACATTTAGTTTTTGAAGCAAGTCTCTTTTTAAAAAATGCAGCAGAAGATATTGCCCTTCAACTTCAACCACCTGCAAGCACAAAAGGGAAAATTTTAAATAGAATCATATAATCAATCCCTACAGTGCAAAAGGTGGCCATTCGGCCCATTGGGTCTGCACCACCTCCCTGACAGTATTTTTTTTCGGTGGCATGGTGGTGCAGTGGTTAGCACTGCTTCCTCACAGTGCCAGGGACCCAGGTTCAATTCCTGGTTTGGGCGACTCTATATGTGGAGTTTGCACGTTCTCCCCGTGTCTGCATGGGTTCCCTCGAGGTGCTCCGGTTTCCTCCCACAGTCCAAAGATGTGTGGGTTAGGTGGATTGGTCATGCTAAATTGCCCTTTAGTGATTAGCAGGGTAAATACGAGCAGCTTTAGGGATAGAGCCTGGGTGGGATTGTTGTCGGTGCAAGCTTGATGGGCTGAATGGCCACCTTCTGTACAGTGCCATCTTTTTATATTTGTCCAACGTCTTGACCCAACACACCTTTCCTGCTGACATCGCTATTAAATACAAACTCCAGGAAATTCTGGAATATTCTGAAGAGCATCAGCTTCTGATACATATGAAACAGGTTATGTGTATGTGAGGGAGAAAATTGAGAAGAAAATGCAAGTTCGTCTGCCTGTGGTGAAGAAGTTCAATATATTGGTGTAATTTTGAGCACAATATTTCAACTATGAAGAGAGGCTGGTTCGGCTGAGGTTGTTTCCTTGGAGAAGAGTTTTGAAAGGGGCGGCACGGTAGCACAGTGGTTAGCACTGCTGCTTCACAGCTCCAGGGTCCCGGGTTCGATTCCCGGCTCGGGTCACTGTCTGTGTGGAGTTTGCACATTCTCCTCGTGTCTGCGTGGGTTTCCTCCGGGTGCTCCGGTTTCCTCCCACAGTCCAAAGATGTGCGGGTTAGGTTGATTGGCCAGGTTAAAAATTGCCCCTTAGAGTCCGAAGATGCGTAAGTGAGAGGGATTAGCGGGTAAATATGTGGGGGTAGGGCCTGGGTGGGATTGTGGTCGGTGCAGACTCGATGGGCCGAATGGCCTCCTTCTGCACTGTAAGGTTTCTATGACTTCTATGATTTATTTATTAGTGTCACGAGCAGGCTTACATTAACACTGCAATGAAGTTACTGTGAAAATCCCCGAGCCGCCGCTCTCCGGCGCCTGTTTAGGTACACTGAGGGAGAATTTAGCATGGCCAATACACCTAACCAGCATGTCTGTCGGACTGTGAGGGCAAACCGGATCACCCAGAGGAAACCTACGCAGACGGCATGCAGACTCCACACAATCACCCAAACCAGGAATCGAACACAGGTCCCTGGTGCTGTGAGGCAGCAGTTCTAACCACTGTGCCAGAGTGGGGAGCTGACTGAGGTGCCCAAAATTATGAGGGACATAGATAGGGTAGATAGGAAGGAACTTGTGCCATTAACGAGGTCAATAACAAGGGGGCATTGATTCAAGGTGAGGGGCAGGAGATTTAGAGGGGATTTGAGGAAAAACCTTTTCACCCAGAGGGTGGTGGGAATCCAGAACTCACTGCCTGAAGGGATGGTAGAGGTGGGAACCCTCAAATATTTCAGAAGCTTGAGCACTTGAAACACCATATGCTACGGACTAAGTACTGCTTAGTGGGATTAGAAGAGATAGGTGTTTGATGGCCAGCATAGACATGATGGACCAAAGGGCCTATTTTTGTGCTATAAATCTCTATTTCTCCGTGATTCTAATATGAAGACACACATCCATGCATTATTGTTAATCAACTATTTTATGTTGGCACGGTAGCATAGCGGTTAAGTTACTGAACTAGTGCAGAGAAACCAGATGCTGAGGAATTGCATACGTGGTCCTTACATCATTTAATGTTAAAATTGCTAACAGTGGGTTTTTTTCCAACTTTTCCACTGTATCTTTGTTTGAAAACCGATTAAATGCTTCTTTACATCATTTTCTCCTCGTTTTCTGCAAATCTTCAAGTTCTGGGTGGCACGGTGGCACAATGGTTAGCACTGCTGCCTCGCAGTGCCAGGACCTGTGTTCAATTCTGGCCTTGGGTCACTGTCTGTGCGGAGTTTGCACATTCTCCCCATGTCTGCAAGGGTTTCATCTGGGTGCACTGGCTTCCTCCCACACGCCAAAGATATGCAGGTTAGGTAGATTGGCCATGTTGGATTTCCTCTTGGTGTCCAAAGATGTGTAGGTGTGGAGGATTAGCCATGATAAATGTGTGAGGTTATGTTGATAGGGCGGAGGGGAAGGCCTGGGTGGGATGCTCTTTCGGAGGGTCAGTGCAGACTCGATAGGCTGAATGGCCTCTTTCCACACTGCAGCGATTCTATAGTTCTAAAAGCTGTGATGGAAAGAACCCATGGAAGTTTCAGCCCAATTTACTAAAATATCCTGCCAGAGTTTTGTTTTTGATCTTCAGTCAGATGTGTTTGTGATGAATCCCTGTATTAGTCTTGTCGATAAGAGCTTCACGTTGATTGGGAACTTTCAGCTATTGCCTAATGTTTAACAGTTTAATGTTTAAACATCCTTTAAACTGCTCAAAAGAGAGTCATGTTGCCAAAGCTTTACACCCTGCACTCATTCAAACAAATGATCACCACAATTTATATTGGAGAAAATAACATGCTAATTTACACACACTTATCATATATTCACACACAGGGACCAAGCCGTTGCAAACAAAAGGAATATGTTCAAGCCTTTTGCCTTTTTTGATTCACCTGGGAGTTTGGCAGGCTTAGCTCCTCATTGTTTTCTCCATGACAACGCTTCAGACAACCAGAGTCAATTTGCCAACCAATCAGCCCACTTTTCTTCTGTAGTATAAATTATTGTGATTGTTTGAAATTTGGTACGCTTGTATTTGTCCCAATGACAAAGCGCTTCAACAAATGTCTCTTTTAGGTGATATATCCTTTTTTTTGTTTCTGAGTAAGGAAATAACTGATTCCTGAACTAAAGTCGTAGAGTTGAGCTGTTTGCTTCTGGTTATGTCAACACAACCTGGGCAGAATGGACTTTAAAAAAGATTTGTTCATGATGTGAGCATTGCTGACTGGGCTGGCATTTATTGCCCATTCCTCAGGCCATTTAAGAGTCAACCACATTGCTGTGGATTTGGAGTCACATGTAGGCCAGGTCAGGTAAGGGTGGCAGATTTCCTTCCCTCAAGGACATTAGTGTACCAGATGGGTTTTTACAACAATTGACAATGTTTCATGATCATCAGTAAACTTTGAATTCCAGATATCTTCTTTTATTGAATTCAAATTTCACCATCTGCCATAGTAAGATTTGAACCCAGTCCCCAGAGCATTGCCCTGGCTCTCTGGATTACTAGTTCAGTAACTAGTAAACAGTGACGATGCCACCACACCACTACCTCCACTGAACTACCAGAGAGGGTCAGGGAATTTTAACCATAAGTGAATTACGTCCAGAACTACCTACACTCACGTTTTCCATAAGATTTTGTGCTGGTTTAAGGCACAAAGACAGGCCCCAGCCACAAAACTGGCCATGCCTAACCGAGGCAAAATTACGAGTCTCCCTTGAGACTCCCTTGAGCTGCTATTGGAAGGTGCTTCAAGTTGTCCTCATTTCTGGGGGTGTACACGGGCACCAGTACTCCATTTCTAAGCCATTTTCAGTGATTGTAAATCATGTTATTCACAACTGGAGAACTGAATAGCCTTATTAAATATGTTGATTTTGGGGGAAGGAAATGGTTTTCAGTCGCAGCTGCCCTGGATTATCATTTTTTTTAAATATCAAGGGGTAATTTTTTATTGGAAAGGAATGAAAAAAATTCTGTTATGCTGCCCAATTGCATTTGCTCAGGATTGATTTTACATTTGTGATTATGCAAATGATTTTTAGCAGGAATTTGAAGTGTAGCCTAATCCGTACAATGTCAAAAGCATCTCAGTGTAATTTCCAGATTGTGTCAAATGCAGAAACTGTGCTCAATAATGAGGATTGACTTGAACTTCAATGATGATGGAGGAAGGATAATGGAAGTGTCAATTTCAAGGGGGCACAGGTTCAAGGTGAGGGGGAAGGTTTAAGGGAGATGTGTGGGGGAGGTTTTTCACGCAGAGAGTGGTTGGGGGCCTGGAAAGCACTGCCAGAGGAGTTGGTGGAAGCAGGCACATCAACAACATTTAAGAGGCATTTGGGTGTGTACATGAATAGGGAGGAAATAGAGGGACACGGACCGAGTAAGAGCAGAAGGTTTTTTTTTAGTTTAGTTCGGGCATCGTGATCAGCGCAGGCTCAGACGGATGAAGGGCCTCTTTCTGTGCTGTATTTTTCTTTGTTCTTTGAATTGATGAGGATTGATCGAGAACTGGGACTAACGCATCGGTGAGGGACCATGTAGAAGTTAGAAATATTGGAACCATTTGTTCTGAGAAATGCATGAGTTATATGAAATGACACAAAACCCTTGTGCTTTCAAAAACATTCTCTATTCCAAATTGTTCGCTTATCTTGCAGATCTGTCCTGATGAGTGTAAGATAAAAAGCTTCAACAGCATGTCTCTTTTTTCAGCAATAGTCTATCCTGTATGAAGGGTTAGCACTGCTGCCTCACAACGGCAGGGATCCAGGTTTGATTCCCGGCTTGGGTCACTATCCGTGTGGAGTCTGCACGTTCTCTCCATGTCTGCGTGGGTTTCCACCGGAGGCGCCGGTTTCCTCCCACAGTCCAAAAGACATGCTGGTTAGGTGGATTGGCCAAGCTAAATTCTCCCTCAGTGTACCCGAACAGGCGTCGGAGTGCGGCAACTAGGGGATTTTCACAGTAACTTCAGTGCAGTGTTAATGTAAGCCTAATTGTGACACTAATAAGTAAACTTTAAACTGGGTTAGGTTACCTGGTGAGATGGAATCCTTAGTCACTTTTTTCTGCTTCCTGAAGAGTTGTTGAAGAAAACGTGGAAAGTTGAAGGCTAACTTTGAAATTAGATAATTTACCAACTGCTCTTTGATTATGGGTGGAGCACAGATTTTAATGTTCAGATATTAAAATTCCAAAGCCTTACTTGAGATGAGTAAAATTACGGCTGTTAAGCAATTGGAACTGTGATATAATTCAGTCACCTGCAGACACGAATCAGAGAAAGGGAATATCTGATTGCGCATCTCTTGGAGAAACACAGCATGAGATACGGTCAAAACTAATTAGGCTATTTCTCCTTGCGATCCAGTTTTACTGGGCTGATCTTAATTAGACTTGGCACCAAAAGATGTTAACTTCATCAGCAAGCTATTGCAGAGTGTTGTGCAGCATTCCCACAGCAGTCAGTTCGAGACACTGTTCTCCCCTTTATATGATTTTCTGTTTGTTCCTCATCCTCGCTGGCCCCGTGTTGGCTGTGATTAAGTAAGGCCGAGATTTTAATACTCTCATGCTTTCTTTTTTAAAATCCCTTCATGGCCCTCCCCATCCACCGCATCTCTATAATCTCCTTCAGCTCGATAACCCTTGGCGAAAGCTGTGATCATCTAATCCTGGCCTCTTGAGCATCCCTGAATTTAATTGCTCCATCATTGGTTGACATGCCTTCAGTTGATGAGACCCTAGGTTGTGTAAATCCCTCCCTAAGCTACTCAGTCTCCCTACCTTATATTGCTTTTTTAAGATGCTGCTTAATACCTGCCTCTTTGATCACCTTTTAATCATCTGCCTTAATATTGCCGCATTATGGTTCAGTATCGAATGTTTATTGATGTGCCTGTGAAACACTTTGGGATGCTCTATTATGTTAAAAGTGCTTTGCCAATACAAAGAAGAACAAAGAAAAGTACAGCACAGGAACAGGCCTTTGGCCCTCCAAGCCTGTGCCGATCATGATGCTTGCCTAATCTAAAACCGTATACACTTACGGAGTCCGTATCCTTCCATTCCCATCCTATTCATGTATTTGTCTAATTGCCCCTTAAATGCCGCTATTGTACCTGCTCCCACCCCCTCCCCGGGCAACGCGTTCCAGTCATTCACCACCCTCTGTGTAAAAACACTTGCCTCGCACATCTCCTCTCAACTTTTCCCCACACACCTCAAACCTATGTCCCCTAGCACTTGACTGTGCTACCCTAGGAAAGAGCATCTGACCATCCATTCTGTCCATGCCACTCATAATCTTGTAAACCTCTATCAAGTCACCCTTCAATCTCCGTTGTTCGAGTGAGAACAAACCAAGTTGATCCAACCTCTCCTCATAGATAATACCCTCCAGACCAGGCAACATCCTGGTAAACCACTCCTGTGCCTTCTCCAAAGCATCCATATTCCTTCTGGTAGTGTGGCGACCAGAATTGTGCATAATATGCTAAATGAGGCCTAACTAAGGTTCTGTACAACTGCAGCAATGCCCCGACCGATGAAGGCAAGCGTGCAATATGCCTTCTTCAGTTATTGCTGTGGTTTTTCCCGATCGCTTCCTTCCTGTCCGCATCCTAGATCTTATCTGAGGATCACCCCCACCAAAGCATTGGTACAAAATTAAAATCTTCTTCACTGTTAAGTTGCCCGGGGACTACCAGCTGATAACCAGCTTCATATAAATGAAGCCCAAAGCCCCAGGTCACATGTGCCTTGGGCCATTCCATTTGGCATGTCGATCATTGCCAACATCTATGCCAACGATTGGAATTGATGAAATTGTGATTGCGAGTTAAGTCCATGGCAGTCAGGATTAAATCTGAGGTAAGATTAGCAAAGAATTCACGACTGCTCTTTTCTTACAACCTAGGGTTAATTCTGGTTCCTCTGTCTTAATGGTGCCTTCAGTGACCTGGCACTTAATGTCAGGTTCTGGTGAACTATTAAAACGAGAACAACGGGAGTGTTTAATTTTTGCCCTCATCCTGCCACATGGGGAATGCATAGCTTCTTCGTCAGGGCATGGGTATGATCAGGAACTCAGTATGTGCTGGAATAGGTGGAAAGAAGTTATCTTGCTATGTGGCAGCGTTGTGGAAATAATATACAGCTCTGTCTCAAGTGTCATCTTACTCCCCCTGGGAGTTACAGGTTAGAACTTGTTGGAATTTAAACCAGACATCTGATCCATCCTTCACATTAGAACTGACAGAGTACATTGTGCAGTCTGCAGAACAGGACATATGCAAAAGGGGGATCTGCAGCCCAGAGATGTGCAGTCTCTGTCCTTCTGATAGTGTTGTCATTCAATTATTTCCTGTACGTACTTAAGTAGGGAATGTTCAGGAACAGCACAGAACAACTTGCTCTAAAAACTCTGCACTTCTACCCCATAAACCCGTGCATCTGCTACATTTTTTACTTACTGTTTAAATTTAGATTTTTTTGCACCCGCTTTGAGAGTTTTGTGTCAGGAATCGCGCAATTCTCATGATTCACTTAATCCCTGGATATGCTTCCCCATGTCTGAGGCAGCTTTCAGAGACTGGGATTTAAGTTCCGTATCACTGAGGTTTCCTTCATCAGTACATAGAAAGAAAGGAAGAGGCCATTCAGCCCCTTGAGCATGTTTCACTATTCGATGGGATCGTGGCCAATGTGTTATCTAACTCCATGGGGGAGATGTTTATTTGCTCTGCAAACTGTGCTGATTCTCAGCAGACATATAATGCCATGGCTCTTACGATCTGTTCATTCAACTTTTGATGTTATTTGCATTCCTCCCACTTGCCAGTATCTGTGTGAGCTTTTGCACTTTTGGATGTTTTTTTTCTTCAGCTTTATTTAGTCCATTATCTCTTTGACTATTGTCTCTTTTTTGGCAAGTAGAGATCTTGTCCAATTCGTAGCTCTGAACTGTCATTTGTCTGCTCAGCTCAATGTCTGAATCAGATACGGGCTGTCTCTTTGTGAGATACTTCTCTCTCTTCCATTCCTCAGCCTATTTGGGCCACACAGCCAGCGGCACAGTGGTTAGCACTGCTGCTTCACAGTGCCAGGGACCTGGGTTTGATTCCCGGTTTGGGTCACTGTCTGTGTGGAGTCTCTACGCTCTCCTCATGTTTGCGTGGGTTTCCTCCGGGTGCTCCGGTTTCCTCCCACAGTCCAAAAGACGTGCTGGTTAGGTGCGTTGGCCATGCTAAATTCTCCATCAGTGTACCTGAACAGGTGCCAGAGTGTGGTGACTGGGGGATTTTCACAGTAACTTCATTGTAAAGTTAATATAAGCCTACTTGTGACACTAATAAATAAACTTTAAACTTTCAACTGTGTAGCTGAGAGGGTCAAGATTTTCCAGATTTCTGGAAGTGCCACCCACATTGTGGGGCATGGAAAATTTGTGTAACATTTGACCTCGACTCAGTGCTTCCCCATGGCATCGTGTGTGGAATTGCAGGAAATAGCATGTGTGTGAGTGATGTAGAGTAAATGGAACCTGCTTAACTGTAGGTTATTATACTACACGATTAAGAAATAGATGAAATATAAATATGTTATGCCAGTACAACTGTCCCTTGACATTCAATGGTACGATCATCACTGAATGCCCACTATCAACACTCTGGGGGTTACCATTGACCAGAAACAGAACTGAGCTAGCCATATAAATACTGTAGTTACAGGAGGAGATCAGATACTGAGGCAGGTAATGCACCTCTGTGTCCGAAAAGTGTGTCCGCTATCTATAAGTGGTCGGCACAATGGCACAGTAGTTAGCACTGCTACCTCACAGCGTCAGAGACTTGGGTTCAATTCCGGCCTGAGGTGACTGTGGAATTTGCACATTCTCCCTGTGTCCACGTGGGTTTCCTCTGGGTGCTCCCACAGTCCAAAGATCATTGAATCACAGAAAATCATAGGATTATAGAATCCCTCCAGTGTAGAAGGAGGCCGTTTGGCCCATCAAGCCTTCACCAACGACAATCCCACCCAGGCCCTATCCCCGTACCACCACAAATTTATCCTTTGGTCCCTCTGACACTAAGGGGCAATTTTTGAGTGGCCTAAACTGCGCATCTTTGGCCTGTGGGAGGAAATCGGAGAACCCGGAGGAAACCCATGCAGACACGGGTAGAACTTGCAAGTTCCACACAAACAGTGACCCGAGGCTGGAATTGTACCCGGGTCCCTGGTGCTGTGAGGCAGCGGTGCTCACCACTGTGCCACCATGCCGCCCAAAGATGTGCTGGCTAGGTTGATTGGCTATGCTAAATTATCCTTTTGTGTTTCAAGATGCAAAGGTTAGGGGATTAGTGGGGCAAATACATGGGGTTATGGGGATGGGATCAGGATAACATTCTCTTTTACAGAGTTGGTGCAAATTTGACGGGCTGAATGGCCTGCTTCTGCACTGTAGGGATTCTATGACTCCACAGGCACAAGTCAGGAGTGTGATGGAATATTCTCCCCATTGCCTGGGTGAGTACAGCTTCAATAACACACAGGGTCAACACCATCCAGGACAAAGAAGCCCACCTGATTTTTTTGATTTGATTTGATTAATTATTGTCACATATATTAGCATATAGTGAAAAAAATTGTTTCTCGGCACTATACAGAAAAAGCATACCATTCATAGAGAAGGAAATGAGAGAGTGCAGAATGTAGTGTTGCAGTCATAGCTGGGGTGTAGAGAAAGATCAACTTAATGCAACGTGGGTCTATTCAAAAGTCTGATGGCAGCAGGGAAGAAGCTGTTCTTGAGTCAGTTGGTACTGACCTCAGACTTTTGTATCTTTATCCTGATGGAAGAAGGTGGAAGAGAGAATGTCCGGGATGCGTGGGGTCCTTAATTATGCTGGGTGCTTTGCTGAGGCAGCAGGAAGTGTAGACAGAGCCAATGGATGGGAGGCGGGTTTGCGTGATGGATTGGGCTACATTCATGACCTTTTGGAGTTTCTTGCGGTCTTGGGCAGAGCAGGAGCCAAACAGCTGGGATACAACCAGAAAGAATGCTTTCTATGGTGCATCTGTAAAAGTAGGTGCGAGTCATATCTGACATGCCAAATTTGCTTAGTCTTCTGAGAAAGTAGAGGCATTGCTGGGCTTTCTTAACTATAGTGTCGGCATGAGGGGACCAGGGCAGGTTGTTGGTGATCTGGACACCTAAAAACCTGAAGCTTTCGACCATTTCTACTTTGTCCCCATTGATGTAGACAGGGACATGTTCTCCACTACGCTTCCTGAAGTCGATGACAATCTTCTTCATCTTGTTGACAATGAGGGAGAGATTATTGTCGTAACACCAGTTCACCAGATTCTCTATCTCATTCCTTGTATTCCTTCCACCAACATACACTGTCTCCGCCACTGATGGACAGTGGCCACCGTGTGTACCATCTACAAGAAGCACTGCAGCGACTCACCAAGACTCCTTGGACAGCACCTTCTAAACCCATGACCACTACCATCTCAAAGGATAAAAGATGCAGACATGTGGGGAACACCACCACCCAGAGGTTCCCCTCCAAACCACTCACCATCCTGACTTGGAAATATATTGCCGTTCCTTCACAGTCACTCCGTCCAAACCCTGGAAGTCCCTCCCTACAGGGACTGCAACAGGACAAGAAGGCAACTCACCATCACCTTCTCAAGCGCAATTATAAATGGACAATGAATGTTGGCCTAGCCTGCTAAGCCCAGGTCTCTTGAATGAATACATTTTAAAAACTAACAGTAGCTTGTGAGGCAATCTATCATAGTCGTAGTCATTGAGATGTACAGCACGGAATCAGGCCTTTCACCCCAATCCGTCCATCAGTTAAATAAAATGTAGTCACTGTCTACAGCTTTACAGTTAACTAACACAGACATATCCAACCAGCATCCACAGTAAATGGCAGATGACACCTATAACTGAATAGTCATATTCTGCATAATGAGATAAATGAAAATGAAATGAGTTGGCCTCCTGCCAGTGATTTCCAATCATTCACAGGTTAACATGATGATACTCAGAATGCCTGGTGAGCAACTGATGTACTATAAACAAATGCACTACTCATTCCGAGCAAGGGAGGGGCCTCCAACCCACCCGGGGGGTGTGAAGGTTTGAGACATTTTCCAGTTTTTTGTCTTTGCTTTTAATTTTTTTGACAAGAAGCACATTGACATTAGAAGGAGATTTGCCAGCTGAGGTCATTGTTACAGAAGGGTATCCAACCGAAACAGAAAGGTTTATCCGAAGAATCGAAATTGCCAAGTGAAGATTTGAACAAAGTCGACAGGTTTTCCTTCAAGAGGCTTATGGCTGTTTGCAAACTGCCAACCCAAGCACTGACAATCCAATCCTCAAAGCCCATCCATTTGTACCTTTTTAAAATCGGGGCGGCACGGTGGCACAGTGGTTAGCACTGCTGCCTCACAGCACCAAGGACCCAGGTTCAATTCCCGGCTTGGGCACTGTCTGTGTGGAGTTTGCACATTCTCCCCATGTCTAGGTGGGTTTCCTCCGGGTGCTCCAGTTTCCTCCCACAGTCCAAAGATGCGCAGGTTAGGTGAATTGGCCATGTCAAATTCTCCCTCAGTGTACCCGAACAGGCAACGGAGTGTGGCACCTAGGGCATTTTTCACAGTAATTTCATTGCAGTGTTAATGTAAGCCTACTTGTGACTAATAAAAAAACCATCCAGTTACAGCTGGGTAATAAATTATGGCCTTGTCAGCGATGCCCACATCCCATAAATTTGTTTAAAAAATATATAATTTGCGGTGAACGAAATTAGGCATTGTAACATCCGTTTATTTGAGAGTTACAACGGATCTTAACTTGGAAAATGCTGTCTGCGAGGCATTTACACACTTTCAACAGGAAGTCTATCAGTTGCCATCACTGCACACTCAAACCTAATGACCTCCGGCAGCAAGCAGAACCGATAGACCACGAAACACTGGTTTGACACCTTTTTGGGGTTTCACACCTCAGCTACTCCCCCTCTTAACCCAGCTGGATTCAACATTAAAAGGCACGAGGGCCCTCAACCACCAGGCAGGAGTGTTCCCCTCCTGTCGGGGAACACTTCAGCAGTCAAGGGCATTCAGCCTCTGATCTTCGGGTAAGCGTTCTCCAAGGCGGCCTTCACGACACACGACAACGCAGAAATCGTCAAGCAGAAACTGATAGCCAAGTTCTGCACACATGAGGACGGCCTCAACCGGGATCTTGGATTCATGTCACACTATCTGTAACCCCCATGACTTGCCTGGGCTTGCAAAGTCTCACTAACTGTCCTGGCTGGAGACAATAACACGCCCTTAACCCGTGCTTAACCCTCTCTGCACTCACATAGTCTGCACTTGTAAAGACTTGATTACCTGTTAAGACTCACATTCCAACCATTATCTTGTAATTGAGTTTGTGTCTATATATGCCTTGTTTGTGAAGCCAACTCTTCACTCACCTGGCAATGCTCCAAAAGCTCGTGCTACCAAATAAACCTGTTGGACTTTAACCTGGTGTTGTGAGACTAATTGCTGCACCTGCATCAAAACACTTTAAAGAAATCATCAACTATTGGATTATTTCCTCTGACTGTTGCTGTTGGTCAGGTATTTCCAGCCCCACAGTGGTGAGACCCATTGCGGAGCAAGTTGCCAGGCCAGCCAAAAATCCAATGACTTTTAGCAGGACTTGAAGATCCCAATAGTGATCAGAACAGGAAATTCCTGGCCATAATTCTATCTATTTGGGATGCTTTTCTATTTTTCAGTGCTGAAGTACTTTAAGGTTTAAGTTTATTTATTAGTGTCACAAGTAGTTACATTAACACTGCAATGAAGTTATTGTGAAAATCCCCTGGGCACCACCTCCAGTGCCTGTTCGGGTACACTGAGGGAGAATTTAGCCTGGCCAATGCAGATAACCAGCATGTCTTTTGGACTGTGGGAGGAAACCAAAGCACACAGGAAACCCACACAGACATGGTGAAAACGTGCAGACTCCGCACAGAGACTGACCCAAGCCAGGAACCAAACCCTAGTCCCTTGCACTGTGAAGCAGCAGTGTTAACCACTTTTATGATGACATAAATGTTTGTGCACCAACCAGTTACTTATAAAAATGGATGGTCTACTGGGCCTTCTTTTTAGCTTTCAGAATTTTTAGGAGCATAAGTAGAGGCCAAGCGGAGCACAACAAGCTGCTGGAAGAGGAATTGGAGGAGAAGAATGGTTCTCAACAGGTCATATCCTCAGAGGGTGTTAAAGAAATAATTCTCTGAATAAACTTCAGCAATGACTAAATCTGGCTGAAAAAAAATCTCTCAAATACAATAGCCACAATTCCAACCCGAAAGCAGGGCAATAAAAATTTAAGAACTAGGAGCAGGAGTAGGCCATCTGGCCCCTCGAGCCTGCTCCACCATTCAATAAGATCATGGCTGATCTTTTCGTGGACTCAGTTCTACTTACCCGCCCGCTCACCATAACCCTTAATTCCTTCACTGTTCAAAAATCTATCTAACTGTCTTAAAAACATTCAACGAGGTAGCCTCAACTGCTTCACTGGGCAGGGAATTCCACAGATTCACAACCCTTTGGGTGAAGAAGTTCCTCCTCAACTCAGTCCTAAATCTGCTCCCCTTTATTTTGAGTCTATGTCCCCTAGTTCTGGTTTCACCCACCAGTGGAAGCAACCGCCCTGCTTCTATCTTATGTATCCCCTTCATAATTTTATATATTTCTAAAAGAACCCCCCTCATTCTTCTAAATTCCAGTGAGTATAGTCCCAGTCTACTTGATCTCTCCTCATAAGCCAAACCTCTCAACTCATAAATCAACCTCTGAATCTCCTCTGCACCAGTGCCAGTATATCCAATGATATTATTGCGTGCAGAAATGGGGAGGCAATGGTCTAGTGGTATTATCGCTAGACTACTAATCCAGAAACTCAGCTAATGTTCTGGGGACCCAGATTTGAATCTCACTTTGGCAGATGGTGGAATTTGAATTCAATAAAAAATATCTGGAATTAAGAATCTACAGATGACCATCGTTGATTGTTGGAAAAAAACCCACCTGGTTCACTAATGTTCTTTAGGGAAGGAAATTTGCCAGACTTATCTGGTCTGAACTACATGCGACTCCAGAGCCAGAACAATATGGTTGTCTCTCAACTACCCTCAGGCAATTAGGAATGGGCAATAAATGATGGCCAGCCAGCGATGCCATGTCCCATGAATGAATAAGAAAAGTTGTCCAGTTAACAATGGCGCTTAACTTTTACGCATCTATGTCCTTCTAGGAGATATATACAACACATCACCCTCCCCAGTTTCCACACCTGCATTACATTGTAATGATACCAGTTGATGTTACTACTGGACGGAAGTCCCAGAGTGGAATCCTGACTCAAAATACATTAACTTTTACTTTGTTTTGAAACCGTGGGTGGACAGAGTAACAGGATTGTCAATTAGCTTTTAACAACAAAAATACATTTATTCAGCATGAAAAGTTTGAGGACAACATGATAGTCTCACATAGGAGACTACTATGTGAAGTTAAAGTGCATAGGATTATGGGTAGTTTCTTGAGATGGTTAGAAAGCTGGTTAGCAGTCAGGAAGCAAAGAGTTGGCATAAATGGGCCTTTTTAAAGTAGGCACAGCAGGGATCTGTGCTCGGACCCCAACTTTTCACATTTTATGTTACTGATTTGGAAGAGGGAACTAAATGTTATCTCCAAATTTGCAGATGATACAAAGTTGGGTGGGAGGGTGAGCTGTGAGGAGAATGCAGAGATGCTTCAGTGTGATTTGGACAGGCTGAATGAGTAGGCATATGTATGGAAGTTGCAGTATAATGTGGATAAATGTGAGGTTGTCCACTTTGGCAGTAATAATAGGAAGGCAGATTATTATTTGAATGAGTTTAAATTGAGAGAAGTGGATACTCAGCGATACTTTGGTGTCCTTGTGCATCACTCACGGAAAGTAAGGATGCAGGTACAGCAGGCAATAATAATAATCAACAATGGTTTTGAGATCATTGTTAATTCTAGGGTTCCTGTTGAATTCAAATTTCATCATTTGCCCTGCTGGGATTCACATCCAGGTCCCCAGAGTAGTACACTGGGTCTGGGATTACTAGTCTTGTGACAATCCAACTATGCTATTACCTCCCCTCAAAGCATAGGAGTTTTAAGTGGGTGCGTCTTTCTTTTGTTGCTGCAGAGTTAGTGGAAGAACTGTGTTCAGCTTTGATGGAGGGTTCAGAAAAGGTGTTGGAACAACTTATATAGCACTTCTAACATACTGAAACATCCCAAGGCATTTCACAGCAGCATTATAAAGTATGACACAGAGCCTCATAAAAAAAGATAGGTCAAATGACCAAGAGGTTGGTTAGAGATAAGTTTTAAGGAATGTCTTAAAGTAGGATGAGGGATCCTATGAATGCTTAGCTCTGTTTGCTTCAGTCTATGAAAATATTTCATTTTAAGATATTTCTGCCTTGGCACAACTACATTTAAATGCTAGATTGTAGAGGTTAACTAACTCTGCTAAGCTGACCAATTGTAGTTGGCTTGACTACGTGTAGAATCAGAAGGCATGATGAGTTAGCTGAAAATTGACTCCATTCCTGAAGGGTACACAATGCAGGCAAACATAACAGCAGTTGCAAGGATTGTTTTTCTAGATGGAAACAGCCTGTGAAAAACACTTCCAATAGCAAGATAAGGGTTGGAAACAGCATGCGAAAAACACTTCCAATAATGAGATAAGGATTGAAATATATTTTTGACTATAGTGTGTGTGTTCAGTTCAGTTTTCTGTTCAAGTTCAGTTCAGTGCAGTTCAAAGGCTTGGCTGAGAAGCCAGTCTCCAAGTTCGTTTTTTTGCTTCCGTCATGTTAATTTTTTTAAGTTCTTTTAACAAATAGAAAACTATTTTAGAACTCGTACTAGTGCTATTCTATCATCTCTTCAATGAATGAATGGACCCAACAGAAGAAAATGAGGTAGAAAGGCAGTGAGGGAACTCCAGAGCTTGGGCCTAGACAAATGCAAGCATGGCCACCGCTGGTGGAGCAGTTATAATTTATAATAAACAAGAAACCAGAAATAGAGGAGCACAGATATTTCAGAGGGTTGGAGGAGGTTGCAGAGATAGGGAGGAGCAAACCATGGAGAGATTTTAAAGCAATGATAAGAATCTTAAAGTCGGGGGGCGGGGTGATTTTCCTGTCTTGCCCACCAAGGGAATTGTAGCCAGCAGGGGGCGGACCATGCAAAGGTCTGTTGATCTTTGTGGCAAGCGCAACCAGAAAATCCCACCCAAAACATTGAGTAGAACAAGGAATTTGGAGACAGAAGGGAATCAGAGGAGTTTGTCATCCAAAAGTCTTCTATCAATTGGAAACCCAAAATCTGCCATTTGTGGGTGGTCTGAACAGTTTTACTGCTCAGTGCGTAGTATTTTGTCGACAAAGTTAAGTGAAGTATGCCTGGCAGTCAAAGTATGAACTGAACAGTTGTAGAAAAATATTTTCTCTTAAGACATGAATAATTCTGAATTTCGACAAATCAGTGGGACCTCCGAGTAGCTGCAAAACAGTGATATTGTATAAAAAGCAGAACAAACACAGGAAGCAACTACTAATGGAAACTACACAGCCAATCATCCTTAGATATATCCTTAGACCTTAGATATGGTGGCACAGTGGTTAGCGCTGCTGTCTCACAGCGCCAGGGACCCGGGGTCGGTTCCCGGCTTGGGTCCCTGTCTGTGCGGAGTTTGCACATTCTCCCCATGTCTGCATGGGTTTTCTTCAGGTGCTCTGGTTTCCTCCCGCATTCCTAAGGTGTGCAGATTAGGTGGTTTGGCCATAATAAATTGCCCCTTTAGTGTCAGGGGACTGGTAAATTCATGGGGTTAGGGGGATAGGGCCTGGGTGGGATTGTGGTGGATGCAGTCTCGTTGGGCCGAATGGCCTCCTTCTGCACTGTAGGGATTCTATATATCAGTAAAGCGTATTTTAGAATCTAATACAAGCTGCTTTCAATTGACGTCACCTCCAAATTTCACTTTGTAATGTGCCACAAAATTTAAATGCAAGTGTATCGGCTGGCAGCCGTGAAAGATGAGGGCGAGGGTCAGGGTTCTGAGCAGAGCAGAAGCATCACAATCGAGCCACAATAGTTTCATATACCACATTCGACACATGGACACCGTGACTCCGTGTGTGAAATGTTGACAGGCTGTACAAAATATGGGAGGCTGACATGTGTCTGACTGGCTGCTATCCGCTGAGCTATCTGTAGCAAAAGGATTTGGCAGATGCTGTTAAAAGATTGACTCATGAAAACATTCCACATACGGCAGCGGAAACAGGAACAGAAAGAAAGGGAAAAAGATGCTGCACTTATTCGGTGAGATTTCAGCACGTGGGCTAGTTGGTTTGTGCAGGGTTTAAGAACAGAGTAAAGCTAAATGGAGAAAGGGTATTTAAGGCTTCTGGATGTAACAAGACTTTATAGAAGTAAAAGTTCTTGAAATGTTGTTTCAGTTCAAAAATAGGATTGAAACATAACTTTGACAAATACCAAGAAAGTCAGACATATTAGAACAAAACCAATGTAACATCTATTGAAGTATAAACTCAATAGTGTTCAAAGTGATGATTCCATGGAGACATCTTTGAAGTATGCTTACCTGAGTGAGGCTGTGTGCAGGAGCACTATTTGATTCAGTAAGCCTTTATAAAGAACAAAGAACAGTACAGCACAGGAAACAGGCCCTTCGGCCCTCCAAGCCTGTGCCGCTCCTTGGTCCAACTAGACCAATCGTTTGTATCCCTCCATTCCCAGGCTGCTCATGTGACTATCCAGGTAAGTCTCAAACGATGTCAGCGTGCCTGCCTCCACCACCCTACTTGGCAGCGCATTCCAGGCCCCCACCACCCTCTGTGTAAAAAACATCCCTCTGATGTCTGAGTTATACCTCGCCCCTCTCACCTTGAGCCCGTGACCCCTCGTGATCGTCACCTCCGACCTGGGAAAAAGCTTCCCACTGTTCACCCTATCTATACCCTTCATAATCTTGTACACCTCTATTAGATCTCCCCTCATTCTCCGTCTTTCCAAGGAGAACAACCCCAGTTTACCCAATCTCTCCTCATAGCTAAGACCCTCCATACCAGGCAACATCCTGGTAAACCTTCTCTGCACTCTCTCCAATGCCTCCACGTCCTTCTGGTAGTGCGGCGACCAGAACTGGACGCAGTACTCCAAATGTGGCCTAACCAGCGTTCTATACAGCTGCATCATCAGACTCCAGCTTTTATACTCTATACCCCGTCCTATAAAGGCAAGCATACCATATGCCTTCTTCACCACCTTCTCCACCTGTGTTGCCACCTTCAAGGATTTGTGGACTTGCACACCTAGGTCCCTCTGTGTTTCTATACTCCTGATGACTCTGCCATTTATTGTATAACTCCTCCCTACATTATTTCTTCCAAAATGCATCACTTCGCATTTATCCGGATTAAACTCCATCTGCCACCTCTCCGCCCAATTTTCCAAATTTCCTGCTGTATTGCCCGACAATGCTCTTCGCTATCCGCAATTCCAGCTATCTTCGTGTCATCCGCAAACTTGCTGATTACACCAGTTACACCTTCTTCCAAATCATTTATATATATCACAAATAGCAGAGGTCCCAGTACAGAGCCCTGCGGAACACCACTGGTCACAGACCTCCAGCCGGAAAAAGACCCTTCGACCACTACCCTCTGTCTCCTATGGCCAAGCCAGTTCTCCACCCATCTAGCCACTTCTCCTTGTATCCCATGAGCCTTAACCTTCTTAACCAACCTGCCATGTGGGACTTTGTCAAATTCCTTACTGAAATCCATATAGACGACATCCACGGCCCTTCCTTCATCAACCGTTTTTGTCATTTCCTCAAAAAACTCCACCAAATTTGTAAGGCACGACCTCCCTCTTACAAAACCATGCTGTCTGTCACTAATGAGATTGTTCCGTTCTAAATGCACATACATCCTGTCTCTAAGAAGCTGTGTTTTTCCCCAAAAATACAGTTTCTACATAATAAATTTGAATTATTCCACTCCACAATGTATTACATTCAATCTAAATATCTCATTACAGCATATAAGACACTTAATGAGCAAGGCAATATCTATAATGCATGTGGGTTCTCTTCCACAGCACCGCATACAAGCAGCACAGTTTGAATCACAATACACTGTACCAAGTAATGGAGTGGACTCCAATGGCATTGATAATGTAGTGCCTTAGTTTTTTCTTCCACCTCCTTTTATATCCAGTATTCCTTTGGAACACAGATCGCCTGGAGGAGATGTGTAGGAGTAAGGGTCAGCTGATTCACAAGGCTTGGGGGTTGCTTTAATGGCTCTTGCAGCCAAGTTCAGAGTTGGCATATATATGCAGCTAGGCTTAAAAGACAACAGCAGAGTTCCTCAGGGGAGAGATTCACTGAGTGTGAGCAACCTTAATCTCTCTCCCACCCGCCCCTGTTTTAATTCCTATCTCCAAAGACTCACTCGCTTACTTTGTGGGATACTGCGAAGGCTATTTGCTCACCCAATGGATTTTGGAGCAGGAAAATTAAAAGTTTTAAATTGCTTGCAATAGGTAGCGAAATGGCAAACACTGCAACTTGCAGCCTATTTCAATAGCTGACGTTTTTTTTTACAGCAAATTTAATCGCAATGCACCTCGCACCTTTTGCAATGAAAGCCAATAAAAACAGTTGTTTTGCATAATCAATGAACCACGAATGAAATCAGCAGCTCTATCAACTGAGCTGTTTACTACAGGGAGCATTGCAAATTCCAATTCATCACACACACAGTGGGAATGACCAAACTCCATGTGAAAAAAAATTTAACATTGAGAATCTACTGATGCTGCCAGGATCAAAATGAAACAAAATTACCACATTTCGGTGGTGAATCTATGGAATTCATTGCCACAAAAGGCTGTGGAGGCCAAGTCATTGAGTGTATTTAAGACAGAGATAGATAGGTTCTTGATTGGTAAGGCGATAAAAGGTTACGGGGAAAAGGCAGGGGAATGGGGTTGAGAAACATATCAGCCATGATTGAACGGTGAAGCAGACCTGATGGGCCGAATGGCCTAATTCTGCTCCTATAACTTATTTTCAGAGAGGCCACTGCACTCCTCCTCCTCCTCAACAATCCCCCAGGGAGGAAGGAAGCTTGGTTCAGCTGAAATAACAAGAAAACGTAAGGGTAAATCCTCAATCCTGCAGTCTCAGGAGGTTGGTTGCTTTGTAAAGCATACTGTTCATAGAGCACATAGGGGAGAAGGAGAGGAGAGGGTGCAAAATGTAGTGTTACAGTCATAGCTAAGGTGTAGCTAAGGTGTAAAGAAAGATCAGCTTAATATAAGGTAGGTCCATTTTTTGAGGAAGTGATGAAGATGGTTGATGAGGGTAGGGCAGTGGATGTTGTCTACATGGATTTCAGTAAGGCCTTTGACAAGGTCCCTCATGGCAGACTGGTGCAGAAGGTGAAGTCGCATGGGATCACAGGTGAGCTGTCAAGGTGGATACAAAACTGACTCGGTCAAAGAAGACAGAGGGTAGCAGTGGAAGGGTGCGTTTCTGAATGGAAGGCTGTGACAAGTGGTGTTCCTCACGGATCAGTGCTGGGACCTTTGCTGTTTGTAATATATATAAATGATTTGGAGGAAAATGTAACTGGATTGATTAGTAAGTTTGCGGAAGACACAAAGGTTGGTGGATTTGCGGATAGGATGAGGACCATCAGAGGGGATACAGCAGGTTATAGATCAGTTGGAGACTTGGGCGGAGAGGTGGCAGATGGAGCTTAATCTGGACAAATGTGAGCTAATACATTTTGGAAGGTCTAATACAAATAGGAAATATACAGTAAATGGCAGAACCCTTAAGAATATTGATAGGCAAGGGATCTGGGTGTACAGGTACACAGGTCACTGAAAGTGGCAATGCAGATGGAGAAGGTAGTCAAGAAGGCATACGGCATGCTTGCCTTCATCGCCGGGGCATTGAGTTTAAAAATTGGCAAGTCATGTTGCAGCTTTATAGAACCTTAGTTAGGCAGCACTTGGAATATAGTGTTCAATTCTGAACGCCACACTACCAGAAGGATGTGGAGGCTTTGGAGAGGGTACAGAAAAGATTTACCAGGATGTTGCCTGGTATGGAGGGCATCAGTTATGTGGAGAAACTTGGTTTGTTTTCACTGGATTGACGGAGGTTGAGGGGTAACCTGATAGAAGTCTACAAGATTATGAGAGGCATGGACAGAATGGATAGTCAGAAGCTTTTTTCCAGAGTGGAAGAGTCAATTACTAGGGGCACAGGTTTAAGGTGCGAGGGGCAAAGTTTAAAGGAGATGTACGAGGCAGATTTTTTACACAGAGAGTGGTGGGTGCCTGGAACTCGTTGCTGGGGGAGGTAGTGGAAGCGGATACGGTAGTGACTTTTAAGGGGCGTCTTGGCAAGTACATGAATGAGATGGGAATAGAGGGATATGGTCCCCAGAAGCGTAGGGGGTTTTAGTTCAGTCGGGCAGCATGGTCGGTGCAGGCTTGGAGGGCCGAAGGGCCTGTCCCTGTGCTGTAATTTTCTTTGTTCTTTGTTCTTTGACTTGTTTTGTTCAGATGTACATCTGAACTAATCTTTGATCATCAAACACCATGGCAAGAAATTGCCAAGACATGTTTTGTTCCCAATGTTTATTAGACCCTTCATGGAGATTAAACGTAGTAAATGGAAAGCCTTGCAGCATGACCTGAGTTCCTGGATTTTGAGTGGCATTTTGTATTTTGAATGGAATGTGACTTGGGAAGACGTGTGGCTACTTATAAAGTTTATGAGACGTATGAAACAGCATAACATCTTTAAGAAAGACCAGTTATCCACTCGATAAATTGGGCAGTTCATCGGGAAATTGAACTGAGTGCTCTGCTATTTATAATTCACATTCTCGGTGAACATGTAAACTTAGTGGATAACCTTCCTCATCCTTTTGCTTTAGTAACCTTTGACATGGTCAACTGAAACTCCTGTCCTCCAATATCTGATACAGTGTAGAAGATACAGTGGGCGGCATGGTGGCACAGTGATTAGCACTGCTGCTTCACAGTGCCAGGGACCCGGGTTCGATTCCTGGCTTGGGTCACTATCTGTGTGGCATTTGCACGTTTTCCCCGTGTCTGCGTGGGTTTCCTCTGGGTGTTCCGGTTTCCTCCCACATTCTGAAAGGCGTACTGGTTAGGTGCATTGACCCGAACAGGCGCCGGACTGTGGCGACTAGGGGAGTTTCACAGTAACTTCATTGCAGTGTCAATGTAAGCTTTACTTGTGACTAATAAATAAACTTTTTACTTTTACTTTTGAAATAGGGACAAATAGCCAACGTGTCAATTTTCCAATCCCACAATATTGGGGGCGATTCTCCCATCCCACTGCGCTAATTTTCCGGTGTCTAGGAATGGTAGGGGGGGGGCGCGATTGGGCCGTTGAAGGGTTGGGGGGTAGCACCATAGGGGTCCTGGGCTGGCCAGTGATTAAGCTGGCCAGCAAATGGGAGGCTGATTGTTCGGGGCCACTGCACATGTGCAGAGGCCCGCTAGTTTCAGCCTGCTGGGTGGGAATAGGCCCCGCCCTTTAAAATCTAATGATGTTCACGCTGGTGGCCTCTGCTTTGCACAGAGTGTGGGAGATTCTAGTGTGCATTCCTATTAAAATACCGAATTGAATTACTCCAGTTTTCCTGCGTATTCAACACTTAGAATTTTTTGAGAGAATTCCACCCATTGTCTTGGAATATCAGGGGTTTCCCCCCATGTTTGAAATTGGGTTTACACTTTGGGCACATTGGGTTTTCTGGGCTGATTGCCCCACCCTTCTTTCTGCACTGATGGGGCACTCAAATGGAGGGAGCTTTAGGAGGTGGACCTTACACCAGGACGCTACAGACCAGAAGGTCCATGAAGTGCCCCAAAGACTGAAAGAGCAGCACGTTTCCTGTAGCTATTATAATGTGTCCGTTCCCCTCGACCCCCTTCCATCTCTTGGGAAATCAGGATTTCTAGGGAGCCAGAAGGTTCCCGTGTTGGTAACTGGGGGATTTGCTCTGTGGTAAGCTCCTTGATTCCATTGAAAGGCCCACATTAGGAAGGCACCTGGCCTGTGCAAATGAAACGGGGCAGGGGGGTTGCATACATTACTCCCCACACAGGCTCATACACCAAGATACATAGATATTACATAGATAAGCTGCAGAGCTGGGCTGAGAGGTGGCAAATGGAGTTTAATGCGGAAAAGTGTGAGGTGATTCACTTTGGAAGGAGTAACAAGAATACAGAGTACTGGGCTAATGGTAAGATACTTGGTAGTGTGGATGAACAGAGGGACCTGGGTGTCCATGTGCATAGATCCCTGAAAGTTGGCACCCAGGTTGATAGGGTTGTTAAGAAGGCGTACGGTGTGTTAGCTTTTATTGGTAGAGGGATTGAGTTTCGGAGCCAGGAGGTCATGCTGCAACTGTACAAAATTCTGGTGCGGCCGCATTTGGAGTATTGCGTACAGTTCTGGTCGCCGTATTATAGGAAAGATGTGGAAGTGTTGGAAAGGGTGCAGGGGAGATTTACCAGGATGTTGCCTGGTATGGTGGGAAAATCGTATGAGGAAAGGCTGAGGGGCTTGAGGTTGTTTTCGTTAGAGAGAAGAAGGTTAAGAGGTGACTTAATAGAGGCATACAAGATGATCAGAGGATTAGATAGGGTGGATAGTGAGAGCCTTTTTCCTCGGATGGTGTTGGCTAGCATGAGGGGACATAGCTTTAAATTGAGGGGTGAGAGATCTAGGACAGATGTTAGAGGTAGGTTCTTTACTCAGAGAGTAGTAAGGGCATGGAGTGCCCTGCCTGCAGCAGTGGTGGACTCGTCAACGTTGAGAGCGTTCAAGTGGTTATTGGATAAACATATGGATGATATTGGAATAGTGTAGATTGGAGGGGCTTTAGATTGGTACCACTGGTCGGCGCAACATCGAGGGCCGAAGGGCCTGTACTGCGCTGTAATGTTCTATGTTCTATGTTCTAAGATGCACTTTGATTTTTCAGTCACTAAGTCAGGGTCCAGAATTATCCCCATGATCTTAAAAAGGTGCATGATAGTAAACATATGGAAAAGAATGATCTGGAAAATTGCTTCAAGCTAAACTGTGAGAGTACAATAAAGGGAGCAAAGAATAATGGGTGAACAATAATGGGTGCAATTAGAATTAATGTCACAGAACTCTTCGCAAAAAGTGACCAGTAGTTGGAATGGACTTTCAGCCAAGTAAAAATGGTGAAAGAGTTTAAGAAAACAATTGCTATCAGACTGGAGGAATTTCAGGATCCTTCTGGATGGATGACCTGAGTAAAGCTGAATGGATTCCTCTTCCTTAAGATCTCTCCTGGCCTATTCTGCAGTCCAGTGGATTCAAAATTCATCTGCTTCCCAATTTGTGTCACCAAGAGGTTCCTCACAGTTTACTGCTAACGCACCTTCCAATTTCCCTGCCTTTGGAGAGATATCTTTCATTCCCCACTCTCCTCTTTCAGTTGCAATGACCAGGATCAACATCTGATCATAAAACAGAGAAGAATGATATGAATCTTGGCTTCATGGCATAATTTGATTTGATTTATTATTGTCACATGTAATGTATAGAGTGAAAAGCATTGTTTCTTGCACGCTATACAGACAAAGCATACCGTTCATAGAGAAGGAAAGGAGAGAGTGCAGAATGTAGTGTTACAGTCATAGCTAGGGTGTTGAGAAAGATCAACTTCATGTGAGGTAGGTCCATTCACAAGTCTGATGGCAGTAGGGAAGAAGCTGTTCTTGAGTCGATTGGTACATGACCTCAGACTTTTGTATCTTTTTCCTGACGGTAGAATCATAGAATCCCACAGTGCAGAAAGAGGTCATTCGGCACCAACCACAATCCCAGCCAAGCCCTATCCACATATCCCTACATATTTACCCACTAACCCTTCTAACCTATGCATCTCGGGACACTAAGGGGCACTTTAGAATGGGCAAGCAACCTAGCCCGCACATCTAGAAGGTGAACGATAGTATAACTGGGGTACATAGGGTCCTTAATTATACTGGCTGCTTTGCCAAGGCAGCGGTAAGTTTAGACAGAATCAATGGATGGTTTGGAACATATACAAGCTGAATGTTAATGCCTCCCCACTGCTGAATTTTTAAGAAAATTAGATCACATATAAACACAGGAATGAGTTGCACATTTTGCTTATGTGCAATGCCCCTTTATTGTGCTTGTCTGCTCTGTCGGGTTTTTGAGCTAGTTCAATACTTATGCATGTGATGTGACCTTTTTCAGGAGAGTTTAGTAGGCCTTTTACATCTTCGATACCAACTCAGTTATATTTTTAAAGCATCTGGTCCATTTATACTTTGAACTGTCTCCCTCTTTCCACCCCGTACCCTCAGACCCAAGTCTTTTGCTTGTAAACGTATATTTCTAAAGAGTTCAGAGGTTTCTTTGCTGTATGGTTGGTTACACGGCAGAATGTTTGGTATTTATTGCAAATAATTATTCTCCCTCTTTTCAGGATGAAAAAAATCAGGTGTTGATCACAAATGTCTGGCTGCAAATGGTAAGAATTTTACCCATATACATGTCTCTCTCCCTGTTTAATGTTATTGTAGGTTTTATCATTGTTTGAAATGATTGAAAGTGGCAGCTAAAATGTCCCTGCATTACTTCCTAATAACACTGTAATGAGGAGGTTTGGCTCTTCTAGAAGCTTACAAGAAGAGACAAGAGACAACATCTGTGCTCAGTGATGGTGCTGGGGTAGCTGAGGATGAAGCTGAAAGAGACACAGTGCTCTTTGTACACTAAATATTAAACGTTTCCAACTCATGTTCAACAGCAATCAGTAATGCAAATAGGGCACTGAACTATAGAGTCAAAACGATAAGATATAAATCAGAGGAGGAAAAGATTATACTATTTGGCTATTTAGTTGTTTTACTTCAACAACAATTTATATTGATGTGATGATATTGTGCCTTTAAGAAGTATATTTAAATCATGTGTGACATTAGTGTACCTTTAAGAAATGTTTTTTTTAAATCATGTTCTCTGCAGCTCTCTCCGCCTTTGCTAATGTCATTGTTGCTGAGTTGGCTGGCAAAGTCCTTTTATTGTTCCTTCAGTGGTTTAAATGGGATTTGTTTATTTTTACTCTGGGATATTTTGTGACACTGCATTGTTAGGAGGACAGTCATGCATTTTGGACAGTTTTTTTCCTTCCGAATTTAGGATTTCATTTTCTCATTTGGTTGGCAGCAGTTTAGTTTTAGAAGGGACATCAAGTTGAAAAGAAGTGATTCTCTTTCTCTCCCTGCTTTTGGAAATTCTGCTGGTTAGCTGAAGGCAAAGGCTTCTTGCCTTCCTATAGTGGACAAACTGCTGTTGGCAGCTTGAACAAGTCTCTCCCTGGTGTTATGGGAAGCTGTGCTGACTGTTCTGGGTATCCAGAGGGCTGCGTGCAGTTACAAGGCTGAGAAGTCAGGGTTTCATTTCTCCAACCAAAGGACTCAGTTCCAATGTCACGCGAGCATTAGTCTTTGCTGTGTTAAACCTATGGAAAGGGTTTTTGTCTATGGAAAGTTTTTGTTTGATTGGAACATCTTAGATAGATATTTGTTAAGGATCATACATTATCTTGGTTGGTGGGAGATTCATTTTGAAACTCCCGCTGAAACAAACAGCACAATTTACTCCAGTTTTTACGCAAATTCGATGCTTAGAATATTTTGGGAGGATCGCCCCCAATGTATTTAAATTCCCAATCTGCCTGCTGGGAGTGGGTTCACTGCCTTGGTAAACCTGCATAAAAACTGGAAACTGGGTTGGAGCGTACTTGCCAAAATGTTTTTTGTTATTTAACCCACACCCATACCCAACTGCATCCATCCCTCCATGTTTAAATCTATCATTTATTACGCAAATTAGTATCAGCTTTACGGTGCAAACTCACATCCAATAAAAATTTGGTTGAGACTGATCTGAGTCATTGTACTTAGAAGCCTCATAAGTGACAGTGTAAAGATATTTACCTTATGAATTAAATGGTAATTTGCAAAGACCAGACAAGCAGAGAAACCTAGCCCATAAAATTCGTGGCAGAACAGTAGCACAATCCAAGTTCCCCACAATTCCCAACAGGTTCTTATTTATAATGAGTCACGAACTCAGGCACTATGAGTCAGCTGGTCAACTGACCATCACATCATTCTGTAATTGGTTCCATGGTTTATTGGGTAAGCTGACACTTACAGCTTGTTACCTTTGGTCACATTATATCTGATACAAAGTTGTCACCAGTTACATTCTAAGACATTGCTCCGCATGCCCCAGTGTAGCCCCTCCCCGCTTGCGAATGCTTACTGGTTCAGGGATCATGTGACTGAAAAGGGAAAAAGAATGCACCTGAAAACGTATCTAGTGCACCCTCACTAAAGTATCATGTCCCTGAGCTCTGGAATACACTCCCTAAGCCTGGGTGGGGTGACTGGGGTGACTAGGCTCGTGAAAGGAAGTAATGTTAATCTTGCAATGGACCAATGTCGAGTGTTCCCTGCACTTTGTGCTGTGAAGTAACAACAAGATTAGCATTGACGGAGATGCTTCTGTTAAATTGTACCTCACTAAACGTTGCAGGAAAATGTATGAAGAAAAGGAAGAGTATTGAAAAAGGTGAAGAAAAAATAACAATGTTAATGCTGAAATCATTGGAAAATCTGATTCGGCCAAGCTTGGATCTCTTCAACTCTCTTGTTAGCTTATCCAGTTCAAAGCTGTTCAGGTTCAGGTTGTTCAGGGAGGATTTGAGGAAAATCCTTTTTACCCAAAGGTGGATGACGGTCTGGAATGCGCTGCCTGGGAAGGTGATAGAGGCGAGTTGCCTCACATCCTTTAAAAAGTACCTAGATGAGTGCCGAGCACATCATAACATTTAAGGCTGTGGGCCAAGTGCTGGTAAATGGAATTAAATGGGAGCTCAGGTGTTCCTTGCGTGTCAGTGCAGACTCGATGGGCCCAAGGGCCTCTTCTGCACTGTATGATTCTATGCTTGCTGCCTTGTGCACATAGTAAGAAGTCTCACAACACCAGGTTAAAGTCCAACAGGTTTGTTTGGTAGCAAATACCATAAGCTTTCGGAGCACTGCTCCTTCGTCAGATGGAGTGGAAATCTGCTCTCAAACAGGTTGAGAGCAGATTTCCACTCCATCTGACGAAGGAGCAGTGCTCCGAAAGCTTATGGTATTTGCTACCAAATAAACCTGTTGGACTTTAACCTGGTGTTGTGAGACTTCTTACTGTGTTCACCCCAGTCCAACGCCAGCATCTCCACATCATGACTACCTTGTGCACATAGACCAGGTGTTAGGATCCTCCATACATCTCAGGCAGCTGTAAGCACCTGGAATTGCTACCGATCACTGCGTGAGAAAGATTAGATTTGGAGGTGGAAGGCTGAATGTGAATTGGAATTGAGAAACTCCACAATTCCACATCTTTATTAATTTTGAAGGTCATTTAGAATAGAATTACTCAGTGCACTGGCTCCTAGCCACATGTGGCTAATTGGAAATCCAGATGTGGCTAATTGCATTTCTGATTAGGAAGTAAAATAAATGGGTAATAGATGCACTCGCTGGGTATTGATCACGGTTCCTCATATTGAGACACTACAGAAGTGTACTTTAAACTTTTGTATGCATTTTTGATGAAAGGGTAAGGCAAAAATCAGCACGTGGGAGTACGATTTGACCACTGAATTGTTTTACTTCAACCACAGCAATTTATATTGATATATGATACTGAGCCTTTAAGAAATATATTTATATCATGTTTCTTGTAAGGGGTATGTTTAAAATTCAGCTCTGTTTTGCAGGGTGACAATTTGTCTTTGAAAACCTTTAAATTATTAGCTGGGACAACAAGATAAGTATTCATTTTATACATGGAGTGTTTATTTTTAGCGGAGGTAATGCTTTTGCAAATACTTAAGTTCTCCCTGAGATTTTAGAGTAGAGTGAGTGACAGGGAATGTGATATTAGAAATGGGAGGAGCTAAGCTTGCAGAACAGAGTAGTTGCACTTTCATTTTGAAATAAAGTACAGTTGCCTGGAGCTGATAGAAGAACGAAGTGTCTCTCTATCTCTCTCCAGAAGTTTTCTGAAGGCTTCAAGGCTGTGAACCTAAGTCACAAGCAAGTATGCCTGTGTTTTGCTAACTAATTTAAAGAGGGGTTTAAGTCTATAAGAGAAATTTTGCTTAATTGGAACTCGCAGTGATAGTTAGCAGTTAAGAATTTTATCTTGCCATGTTTAAGTGTTGTTCAAGTGTTAAAAGTTAAGCTAGCTCATTTGTTATAGTTGAACTGTCTTGTTAAATAAAATTTGTTTTGATAAAAGCTCCCTGGTTTGTCAATAGAATCACACCTGGAGTGAAGCATCTAATCCTCACATTAATGCCACAATAGAAAATGGTTAGAGTTTAGTCTGACTTCATAATATACCTTGGGGTTACTGCTCTGGCACCCTAACATTGATATAGCATCTTTAATTTAATGAAATTTACCAAGGCACTTCATAAGAACATTATAAAACAAGCATGATACAGAGCCACATAAGGAAATGTTAGATAGATTTTACAGAGGAATGCAAGTTAGAAAGGCTGAGAAATATAGGGAGGGAATTCCAGAGGTTAAGACCTAGAGACAACTGAACATACAACCAGCAATGGTGGAACGATTAAAATCAAGGATACATTGGGATCTTGATTAGATGTGTGTAGATATTTTGGGGAGGTCATAGGGCTGGAGGATATTATAAATGTTATTGATTGTTTGGCTACTTAATGTTGGTATATCATAGTTAAATTAATATACACATCTAAAGATCATATACCTGAATTTATGAATTTATGTGGTGCATTCTCTGCTAAAATTAGTGTTTGTGGCTAAAATAATGTTACACGTGGCTGGCTAGAAATTCTATCAAATGACACTAACTTAGACCTTAGTGTGCTCTTGTAAACAATGTACTTCAAATTCTTAAAACATAAAAGGAGACCATTCAGCCCATTGTGCCTGTACTGGTTATAGAATCATATAATCCCTATGGTACAGAAGGAGGCCATTCAGCCCATCGAGCCTGCACCAACAACAATCCCACCCAGGCCCTATTCCCATACCCCTCATATTTACCCCTCTAATCCCTCTAACCAGGACACTAAGGGGCAATTTAGCATGGCCAATCCATCTAACCTGCACATATTTGGACACTAAGGGGCAATTTAGCATGGCCAATCCACCTAACCCGCACATCTTTGGACTGTGGGAAGAAACTGGAGCACACGGAGGAAACACATGCAGGCACGGGGAAAATGTGCAAACTCCACACAGACAGTGACCCAAGCGGGGAATCGAACCCAGGTCCCTGGTGCTGTGAGGCAGCAGTGCCACCGTGCTGCCCATTCCTTGACAAAGCTATTCTATTAGGCCCACTCACCGATTCTATCACCATAGCTCAGCCTAATGTTTATCTTGTTGAAGTATAAATTTAATTCCCTTTTGAAAGTTACTGTTGAACTCGTAACATGTCACCACGAGGAAAACAAAACCTCCTCATCTTTCCACTGATTCAATTACCAATTATTTTAAATTGTGTCCTCTGACTATCAATCCTCCTGCCAGTTGAAATAATTTTTCACCATCAAAAGCCTCCATCGCTTTGAATACTCTAGTAAATCTTCCTTTACTTTTCACTGTCTGAAGGAAAAAAATTCCAGCTTCTCTAGACTCCTTATGTGACTAAGTTGCTTCATCCTTCAGACTGTTCTAGATCTAAAGTGTCTTCTTTTAACTTGACCAGCCATTCTTAATGAGACATCAGGCAACTGTATCAACAAAATGGGCTGAACAGGTGACTTCATTATAAAGGTCTGCTTGAAGCACTTAGGTCTCAGCAAGCAATGGTCATGTAGCTGCAGAGTGGAGGGAGAGCTTTGTTTAATTGACATCACTATTACCTTGCAAAAACTTGCTGTTTCTTTGAAGAGCTTTTATTTCACTGCCTGTCTGTTTATTTACATAATTACATTTAGTTAAGAGATTTGAAGTCGATGAAAGCTTCTAACATTGATGCTATGAGTGACTGTGGTTGATTGACACATTTAAGAGGTTGTAACATGAGTCTTTTTTTCAAAGGATCTTTTCAAATCTTCTGTTTGTCAGTTTCAGGATTATTTCAAAGACTTATCCAACTGTTAATTGGCTGGTTGGCAGTGTAAATAGTGGATACTAGGAGAGTGTCCGGTCTTTCACCAGGTCTATGACAGTTGCACTCAAAAAAGTTAGGGGGCACTCACAACCCAGAGAGACTCAATTTCAAAATTTTCCCTTGTTGAGAGACAATCAAAAGTTTTATTTTATACCTTAGACAAGGGGCTGTGAGGTGGGTTTTGTCGTTGCATAAGTGCATGAGTGAAGCATTAGAAACTGTGCTGCATTGTGGAAGATGCGAAGGAGGTTTGGTGTCTGCAGAAACCCCCCCCACTCACCCCGTCTCCCCAGCTCCAGCCTGAAAGGATCCTGAGCTACAGGAATTACGGGACACTTTGATCTTGCCAGCCACAGAGTGCATCATTCTCAACCCTACTCTACAGATCTCCTCTGCATGGCCCACATCAGTGGCTACCTCCTGGGTGATTACCCCCACTGCTCGTGGTCGAGGTGGGGGTAGAAGAAATGCTTTTGATACCCTATAAGGGGAAAGGTAGGGTTTTCTATTAAGAGTGTCCACCTCTTCTTCCTGAGCCGAGCTTCCGCTCTCTGCCATCTCCCAATCCAAGCCCCAAAAGTACTGCAGACCCCATGATAATGAACAGGCTTTCTGTTCAGAGGTAAGAAAGCTCCATCGAGCCTCTTGGAAAAGTCCAACACCACTCCCTTCCTACTCCAATTACTTTTCAGACCTCCTCCTATGCCACAATCCCCAGTGGTCCCACTAACTCTGCATCAGCAAAGAAGAGTTAAAAGCACCTCACCTGAAAATTCAGTGTTTGTCTCTTTAAGTAACACAAGTTGTGGGGGAGCGGGGAGGGGTAGTGCATGTGGAGGTGGAGGGGGGGGGGGGGGGGGGGGAGTCCCTTGTGGAGCATAATGCCTGGTCAGCTGACACTGTTTCGGACAGTGGATTAACAGGAACTGTGAGCCAGCAAAACAGCATCAGACACCAAGTGGCATCACAATCTTACCCCATTGCATGCCTCTGATGCACGCGTGGAATGCTCGCGGTACCAGACTTGGCCATCCAAGCATGCCATGCGAGAAGTGGGCAGAAGAAGATCGACCAGCATAATCCTTCACTTATGGCACCACCACCAGCAGAACTGCGGAGCCCAATTTTCCAGCTCATGAACCCAAGGTGATGGCAGCATTGGCCCGCAGGATATTCATACAGCGGATTATGCGATGGCAGCTGTATATAGTGTTAATTCACTGGATTAGTACTGACTTTCTAGTGCACTCCCAATGGAGCACTAAACATTAACTCCACAGCACGTAAGAGATCTACATCTGTCATTTTCCAATCTCACCCATCAGCTTGGAAATGTTCTTGGAGATTCTGAAATGTTGGACATAAAATCAAACGACCTTGACTTTCCAATTAATTATTAAAAGGCATGAATTTTTTTAAAGTTATAAAACCTTCTTTGCACATTGAGGCAAACAGACAGTCCAGGCACAACAAAAGCAGGAAATTGCTGGAAAATCTCAGCAGGCCTGACAGCACCTGTGGAGAGAGAGCACAGCCAACGTTTCGAGTCTAGATGACCCTTCGTCAGCGCAGTTCAGACACAATAGGTTCACAACAATCATAGGAAACTATTGCAAAAACAGAAAATGTTGGAAACACTCAGCCGGCCTGGCAGCATCTGTGGAGAGAGAAAATCGAGTTACTGTTCCAACTGTTCTTCAGAGGCCAGCTATTAGCTGGGACAAGTCTATGGGCAAACTCAAATTCTGATTGGCTTCTGCATTCGATTTTCCTTGAGCAGGATATTCCTTAGCTTCCTTTCTCAATGGAAGGCACTGGACACGGAGAAAGTAGAGATGGTGGAAGCCTCACCATTGCTGTATCCTACTTATCTCAGCATCGATCTACACGTGTTGAAGGAGCTGCGATTATACAGGATTTCTGAAGCAACTGCTTTGGCCTCCATCACTGATGCTTCAAGGGGCACTAGCTTTGAAGAAGAAACATGTTGCCAAACTGTTGTTTTCTTTTAGAAGGAAGGGCCTGTGGTGAACCATCGTTGGTTCCCACTAGGTAGTACTGAGCCAGGGTCTGGCCAGTACTATGAGTCTGTATATATGTTACTGTTGGGGTTAGGGTTGGGCTGTTCTACATGTTACTGTTGGGGTTAGGGTTGGGCTGTTCTACCTGTAACATAGTTATTATGGTACATCCCAGTCGGGCTCCGCCTCCTGGGAGAGGTATAAAGGTCACTACTCTGTCTGGGACCCTTCAGTCTGGGATCCATTTTGTCAGAAATGCTATGTGTAGCTTTGTGGCAATTGATGTCACCATGTCACCAGTCACTGAAGGTAAGCATGCAGGTAAAGACGGTAAAGAAGGCAAATGGTATGTTGGCCTTCATTGCGAGAGATTTCGAGTACAGGAGCAGCGATGTGTTGTTGCAACTATACAGGGCTTTGGTGAGGCCACACCAAGAGTATTGTGTGCAGTTTTGGTCTCCTTTTCTGAGGAAGGATGTTCTTGCTCTCGAGGGAGTGCAGCAAAGGTTTACCAGGCTGATTCCGGGGATGGCAGGACTGATGTATGAGGAGAGATTGACTAGGTTAGGATTGTTTTTGCTGGAGTTTAGATGAATGAGGGGGGATCTCATAGAGACTTATAAAATTCTAACAGGACTAGACAGGGTAGATGCAGGGAGGATATTCCAAATGGTGGGGGAGTCCAGAACCAGAGGTCACAGTCTGAGGATTCAGGGTAGACCATTTAGGGTGGAGATGAGGAGACATGTCTTCACCCAAAGAATGGCGAGCCTGTGGAATTCATTACCACAGGGAGTAGTTGATGCCAAAACATTGAATGTATTCAAGAGGCGGCTAAATATAACATTTGGGGCGAATGGGAGAAAGCAGGATTAGGCTATTGAGTTGGACGATCAGCCATGATCGTGATGAATGGCGGAGCAGGCTCGAAGGACCACATGGGCTCCTCCTGCTCCTTTCTTCTATGTTCCTATGTCGTGTCTCTCTGAACAACTAAGGCTTATAAGGGCATCTCTAATTGCAGGGTGATTGACAACTGTCCGGGAGCCCTCTCAGGATCAGAGAGGGTGATCTAGCAGAAAGCCTGACAGGAGAGATAAGAGAAAAATATTGTACTTGTCACTTACTACACGACTAAATACCTTGAGGAGAATAAATCAATTCCTTCTGGTAAAAATTCAAAATGCACTTTGCATTCAGCTGCTGTGAATGGAATCTTGAAATTGTGTATATGAAGGGGAGTAGTCGAGTGCACTTCAAAAACACAGGCACTGAGCACGATGTATGTCTGCCAGTCGCTGGGCTGAGGGGAGAATCTGAAATATCAGGGGTGGAATTCTCCCAAAAAAAGTTGCGTAAATACTGGAGTAAATCTCATTAGTTTATTCAGTGGGATTTTCAAAATGAATCTCCCACCCGCTGTGCACTGCAGAGTGCCCTTGTGTGAATCATGTTAAACATCTGGGGGTGGGGCCGATTCCCGCTGGAGAGGCCGGCAGCATAGCACTGAGTAGGCCATGAGTGAGCGCCGAGCTGTGTGTGTACACAGTAGCTCCACACTGCCAGCCTCCCGATCACTTGTCAGCACCGCTATCCATCTGAACCCCCGCTCCCCCCAAAGGTCCCGATCGCTGGTCTCCCGGATGTAGGCGAGCAAGCCTCGACCCTCCCCCTCTCCAGCCCGCCTCGATCTCCCACCTTCCCCCCACCCATGGCAGTCCCAATCTCTCCAGATCCCACCTCCTCCACACCGGCAGCCCCGACCCCCCCACATTGTCCTGAACACTCCCCTGCAGTCCCAACTCCCCACCACCGCCCCCCACAGCGGTACGGATCCCTCCACCCCCCCCCCGCCCACCAGGCTCCCCTCCCTCCCTCTGCTCACGATTCCTGTGTACAGTGGCAGCGGGACCCCCACTATAGACCCGCCCTCCAATGGGCCCCACCCCTTTGGCACTGCCCAATATTTGGTGGGCAGTGCCAAGGGGCCAGGCTGGCACTTCCACACTGGCAATGCCCAGGGGGCACCACCCCTTGCCCATGACCTCCAGAGGCCCCCCTTCACTCCAGCTGGGTCAGGTCTCCAGCTCACCGTGAGTGGGTAGTTGTTGTAAGCCCCACTGGAGTGAAATACTCCTGGCTGGGTGGAGAGGCTAGCAGGCCTGGCGACTTCAGTCCCGGGCCCGCTAATCATATTAAAATTCTAATTTAAATATTTTAATCAGCTCCATGCCAATTTCCGGCGCAGAGCTGGCAATGCTGGAATTCCGCTGCCCAGAGGCGCACGGAAGCCGTGACACCCAGGGGAGAGCCCGCTACATGGCCTCCGCTTGAGTCTCCCGGACTGCTGTGCTACTGGGGCAGCCCAGCAGGCTGGGAGAATCACCCACAAGACCTGCCAACATGACATTGGTTATTAGTTCAAAGCGTTTCGGGGGAACTTTAACTCTTGGACAGGTCACTGGGTTGGCATGCAGTTGACCTGACTGAGAGCAGTCACAAGAGGTCTGGCCTGTTTTAATGACTAGGTGCCCACTGTATCCCTCCTGCCAGCAAGCTGCCCACCCAAAATGATCAACAGTTGAAGATCAGTCAGCAATGCAGCTAAATCCCTGGGAGGGGGCCTGTATTGGCGGTGGGAGTGGGAGGTTGTGCAAGGGATGTGGTGAGTATTTGCAGGGTCTCATAAATGGAAAATGAGGGCGAATGGAGTACGCAGAACCTGGAACATTCGAGATTCAGACCTTCCATTAAGGAATTGGTTCCTCCTGACCCCAGAAAAGAAAGTTCAACACTTAACTCATCTCTTATCCCTGAGCATCAGTTTCCCTCATGCAGAGTGGCCATTACAGATATTCCACATAGTCAGCTGTTGAAGTGCCAGCAAGGTCATATATATAGGACCCCAAATGTATAAATGTATGAAGCCCTTGCCCGATTCAGACAGGCATCAACCTCCCAAAGGAAAATCAGTGCTAAACTTGCCACAAAGTGGGAAAGGAAGAACTCCCATTTGATGCATTGTCTATGGGGTAAGAGAGTTCAAATATCCCCTCTTGCTATGCGATACAGGGCTGCACAGCAGATTGACATACCTCAGGTAGGAGTCCAGTTGACGCCAATTATTTTCCACATAATGAATTGTCACCTTCATCCATGCTTTGGAGGGTGAGGTCAAGGAGAGGTCAACGTCTTCCTTCATCATGAGAGGTAGTTTAATCTACCCATTACAGGGCAATGCCACAAGGGACCTCAGGGCAAGTGACCTGCCATTTCTTTTGTACAGAATGTGGAGAAAGGGGGAAAGAAGAAAGGAAAGAGAGCAAAAAGGATTGATTTATATGGTGCTTTTAACAACCTCCCAATACAAGAGTCTCATATTCTTCAGAGTCATTGATGTTGGTTCAAGTATAGTCCCTGTCATTGTAGGACAACATGAATCCCAATGTGCTGTGACAGGATTTGAAAGTGGAAGTTCGGTGAGGGGGGCAAATAATTTAAAATGGTTTACAAATACAAGATGTATTTATTTATTTTGATAATAAGTGCATATATTAAAACAACTATTTATTGCCTCAAATAGTACTGGACAGACTGCTACTTAAGGTGGAATGTTACTGAATATGGTGGTGTTCGCAACCTACGCTTTCCTTCAGACCTTGTGTGGGTGCCAGATATTCTTCTCTACAACAGGTGAGATGACTTTCTTTCTATTCATTGCAACAATTACCTCTCGCTAAATATTTAACTGAGCCATATTTTTAAGGGAATTGTAGGAAAGAATTTCAATCAAATTCCATTAAGAAAAATCCTGGAACTTTTTTCTTCCAAACATCTATATAAGTCTCCTTCTCCTCTTTCACGTACCATGCTCCAAGAAGGTGTTGCCCACCATGGACTTCCTTTTGGCTTGATCCCTGGCAAAGTACTGCAGTGGTTTAAAGTTGCACTATGGCTGACCAGGATTCTCTTCCACTCACTGCCAAGGTGCATCAGTCGGATTTACAGGACGATATTCATCCTGTTTGTTCACGTTCTGAACGTACCTTCCTTGGCCATCAAGTCCTGAAGGGGGAAGTGAAGCCAAAGCTTCTGACGTGGAGGCAGGGATACCTTTGCACCACAAGACCTTCCACATATGAGCTATTAGATATTAATGCTGACTGGAAAACAACATTCAGTCACATAATTCAATCAAAATTCCTATGTCAGTCTCCATCAATGGGAAAATCCAATATGAAAGTGTTGAAAATTTGGATGAAGTACAAGTTCTGCTTGCAAATTTTCTGATATAATGACATGCAGTATTCATAAATGAACAGCCCACAACTTCATGTTATATTTATACAATGAATACAAAGGGTAATATACTAATAAAGTGCAGTCTAATAGTTGTGTGGTACTACAGAACTTTGGTATTGTTGAAAGAATACATCTTGTCGAAGTTTTTCATCTTGCACTCATCAGGACTTTTATTCTTGTGATTGCCCTGATGAGTACAAGATGTAAAGCTTTAACAAAATATATTTTTTCAGCAATATGAAAATACAGCCTGATTGCCACCAATTGTAGGTCTAACCAACAGGTGGCATTCCATCCTGCATTGAGATCTACTGCTTTGTGCGAGGTCAATGTTTTATTGGATTGAACAGTAAGGCATTTTCCAACATTTGTCTAAACTTCTAACCTGCATCGAATCGATATGTCAATGTTTCTTCTTTTTTTTGTACTTTTCCAATTCAATCAAATCAAGTCCAATTCAGAGTCTCAACAAGTTGAGACATTTCCGATCCAAGCTGACAAGACAGGGTATGCAACCCTTTACCCTGTCTTGGGGCTGATCTACATGAGCCAAGCTGATTGGAGTAGGCAGACGTCTCCGCCCCCAAGGCTTGATCTCATTTGCATCTTAGCCAAAAGGCCGAGATTTTTAAAATACTTTTCCAATTCAATCAAATAAAGTCCAATTCAGAGTCTCAGCAAGTTGAGACATTTCCGATCCAAGCTGACAAGACAGGGCCTTCACACCTGTCTTGGGCCTGATCTACATGAGCCCAGCTGATTGGAGGAGGGGCAGGGTTCCACCTCCAAGGCTGGATCTCATTTGCATCTTAGCCAAAAGGCCAAGACGCCGCTTTTAAAAATTGCTTCATATGAATATGAAGCTTAAATGTAACCTAATGGCCTCAACCAAGTGCAGCATCCGATCCATACTACACTTGATCTTAGCCAAAAGGCCGAGACTTCAATGTTTCTTCTTGCTCCACTTCCCAGCAACCTACTAAGTGGTGTCTGAGTGAAGAGGATCTTCCTCCTCTGCCAACACATTTCCTGCCCATCTCCTACTGAACATAAGCTGCCTTGTTCAGTGCCTTTGAGAAAAGCATTGTTTCACTTAAAAGGGCTTCTAAAACAGGTAAACTGGGTGCTATCTGGTGACCCATCCCTCATCTGGCCATGCTGATGTAAGGCAGCCCATCCGACATGCACCTACCAACTTCCCATTGGATGAATTCCCTTCAATTGCTGCCACACTACTGAAACGGACTCAGTGTGGCAACTGCTTTTAAACTTGAACATGGACTGGTCACCGTTTTTACAGCTACTGGAGATTTCCACAGTCTCCAACTTATCCGTCCCATCTTTAAAGACTTGACCCTATAAAATTTGGTCCAGTTGTCACAGATTGCCAAAAGAGGAGGTTGTTGTCATTGGCAATTTAAAAACATGTTATTAAGAAGCAACAGTTTAGATATTGATATGTAAGCTAAGTGAGGAAAATAGACATACGGCCATTGACAGTTGGGAATGGGTTACTGGTTCCGGATTGGAGAAACAGATGGGAAAAGCAGTGGTGGGGAGGGATGCTGATCTCCTCAGAATGGTTTGGTCGTTTGGACAAATGGATGGATGGAGCTTATCCCCACTGCTGGAGGTGACAGTCTCTTCTGCTCCCAGTCTTCTTGTGCTTATGTGAGTGTTAGGCCGAAACCTATATAGATCAGTTTGAAAAGCTGTCCCCTGTCCATTGTCTTCTTGAACTAACCAAGATGTTAGGATGAAACCAGAATTGGTCCATGTTGAAAAACTATTTTTCTGCCTTAAGTTACTTTTCCCTCTTGTGAGCTCGTCTATATATGTTATTTTTAGGGTTTTTATAAAATTCATTTACAGGACATGGGCTTCGCTGGCTAGACCAGCATTTATTTCCCATCCCTAGTTGCCCTCGAGATAATGGTGGTGAGCTGCCTTCTTGAACTGCTGCAGTCCCTGGGGTGTAGGTACACCCAGTGTTATTAAGGAGGGAATTCCAGGATTTTGACCCAGTGATAGTGAAGGAACGGCGATATATTTCCAAGTCAGGACGGTGAGTGATTTGGAGGGGAACCTCCAGATGGTGGTGTTGCCAAGTATCTGCTGCCCTTGTCTTTCTAGATGGTAGTGATCGTGGGTTTCGAAGGTCCTGCCGAGGGAACGTTGGAGAGTTCCTGCAGTGCACTGGGGAGGCGATGGCCTAGTGATATTATCGCTGGACTATCAATTAAGAAACTTAACTAATGTTCTGTGGGACGCAGGTTTGAATCCCGCCATGGCAGATGGTGGAATTTGAATTCAATAAAATAAAATCTGGAATTAAGATTCTACTAATGACCATGAAACCATTGTCGATTGTCGGTAAAACCCATCTGGTTCACTGATGTCCTTTAGGGAAGGAAATCTGCCGTCCTTACCCGGTCTGGCCTACATGTGACTCCAGAGCTACAGCAATGTGGTTGACTCTCAACTGCCCTCCAAGGACAACGAGGGATGAGCAATAAATGCTGGGCAGCCAGTTATGCCCTGTCCTACAAATGAATAAAATCGTATAGTTGGTGCGCACTGGTTGCCGATAGTGGCGGTGGATGAATGTTTGTGGAAGCAATCAAGTGGGCTGCTTTGCTCTGGATGGTGTCAAGTTTCTTGTGCATTGTTGGAGCTGTTCTCATCCAAGCATTATATTTCATCACACTGCTGACTTGTGCATTGTAAGAAGTTTAACAACACCAGGTTAAAGTCCAACAGGTTTATTTGGTAGCAAAAGCCACAAGCTTCCGGAGCCTTAAGCCCCTTCTTCAGGTGAGTGGGAATTCTGTTCACAAACAGGGCATATAAAGACACAAACTCAATTTACAGAATAATGGTTGGAATGCGAATACTTACAGCTAATCAAGTCTTTAAGATACAAACAATGTGAGTGGAGAGAGCATCAAGACAGGCTAAAGAGATGTGTATTGTCTCCAGACAGGACTGCCAGTGAGACTCTGCAGGACTCATGGTGAACAATCACTGAAACAACTATATGATGACGTGAACAAAGTTCCATCCCACCATCAGACTCACCATGGACTACTCTCCGGAATCGGTCCCTCCACCGTTCCCCTGTATTTGGCCCCCTTTCCCCCAAACGTTGGCCCCTTCCCCGATCATCGGGCCCTTCCCTCCCTTTACCCCCAATCATCAGCCCCTGCCACCCTCCTCCCCCAAACATCGACCCCTCTCCCCACATTGGGAGCCGGCAACCAATCCCACCCCACCCTGCCCCCACACTACCACCCACCAACGTTCATCGCTGCAACCCCTACTCCTCCGTCCACTCTAGCCCACAACCAAGTCTAAATGAATCCCCCCCCCTGTCCCCATTGAGGTTCTTGCTGGGGCCCACCCCTTGGCACATGGTGCCAACCTGGCAGTGCCAACCTATGCAATGGGGCAGTGCCAGGGGTACTGCCTGGACACGTCCCTCTCTCTTGAGGGCTGTACTTTATGCCCCCCCCCCCCCCCCCCCCAGGGAGACTCCCATAACAGGGTGGCACAGTGGTTAACACTGCTGCCTCTCAGCACCAGGGATCCAAATTCAATTCTGGCCTTGGATTACTGTCTGTGCCGAGCCTACACATTCTCCCCGTGTCTGCGGCCTGCGTGGGTGTCCTCCGGGTGCTTCGGTTTCCTCCCACAGTCCAAAGATGTGCAGGTTAGGTTGATTAACCATGCTAAATTGACCATTAGTGTCAGAGGGATTAGCAGAGGAAATACGTGGGGTTAAGGGGATAGGGCCTGGGTGGGATTGTTGTTGGTGCAGGCTCGATGGGCTGAATGGCCTCCTTCTGCACTGTAGGGATTCTATGATTCTCTGTTGTAAATGGCGTTGGCATGACATCATGCTGGCAGCCACTGACTATCCAGTGAGGGGGGAATGTCCCAGAGAGATTGCTCGCTAATAACACGTTTTTAAAAATTCATTCATGGGACATGGGCGCTGCCCTCCTGGCCAGCATTTACTGCCCATCCCTCACCTTGATCACCTTGACAGTGCTGGAGGAAATCCACGCAGACACGGGGAGAACATGCAAACTCCACACAGACAGTGACCCAAGCCGGGAATTGAACCCAGGTCCCTAGCACTGTGAGACAGCAGTGCTAACCACTGTTTTCCAAGGCAGTGGGAAGTGTAGACGGAATCAATGGATGGGAGGCTGCTTTGCTTGATGGACTGGGCTATGCTCACAACCCTTTGTAGTTTCTTACAGGCTTGGTCAGTGCAGGAGCCATACCAAACTGTGATACATCCAGAAAGGATGCTTTCTATGGTGCATCTAGCAGCTTATGTTCATCTGGGACTATGGCAACTTTACGTTCAGTTTCTATGTGTCACTGTGCCACCCAATTAGCTGTCTTCAACCAAGGCAGAGCTGTCAGTGCGAGAGGTGACTTTACTATTTTTATGCTGGAGATTGGGAAAGACATGTCGAGTTCCTGCCCTAATTATTACCCAGTGACCTCTACTGGACCTAGCAGATATCTGGAGATCAGTAAAGTTCAGCTGCAATGGCAAAACAGTGTTGACTAATTAGGCTTAAATGTTATTCGCTCCCACAAGGCTAAGATAGTATAAGGCTAATGGTATCTGTACAATGTATTCCAAGAGAGATGGGGGGGGGAGTTTGAGTGAAGAAAGGGTGTGTGTTTCTGTTCTTGTCGAAAACTTTATCATGGAGAATAGAGATACAAGTGGAATTTTCATGGGCGTTTTCCGGTGGTTAAGTGGAAAAATCCTCAAAACAAAGTGGAAAATGGTCATCATTTCCTCAAGGTTTTCATGGAAGCTGCAGTGGGAGTTGAGGAGAACTACATCGAACATTAAGGCATGTACTTTTATAAGTGTGACATTCTTCTGTCTGCTATTTTAGCTGAGGCACTAACCCATTTAAAGCAGGCAGGCTAATACTGTATTAAAATAATGGAGAGAGATATATTTTAGGAACCATTAGTATCTGCCATCCTCAATAACTGTAACAGTAATTGACAGGCTGATAAATCACAAATTATGACTCTATTATCAGATTTCTGATGACTTGTCAATTACACAAAAACTGAAAGGCTTCAGAATAGATCAGAATTAGTGGTTTTATTTTCCAAAGCAGAACAATTTTTCATAGAAATGTCCACCAATGGTTTGGCTGGATGAGAAAATTAATTTCAAGATTTGAGCCTTTTGACCTTGCAATTTGTAAGATTCTAATGGTGAAATTATCCATTCAGGAAAACAACAATGACAATTAAATGAAAAATGACACAAGTTATAAAGGCCACATTCATAACTCTATCAGGGCAAATCTTGGAGAGAGTAATGGATACCTATGAGTGATTGTACAGTCCATATTGGGGTGATTTCAGAATAGCAATCTATATAAAAACTCTTGGTCAAGCCAACATTCATATGTATAACTTACATGGCTTGTAACTACCATCTGGCCATTAAGTATGCACTGTTTGATATCTACAGAACAAAAGACAAAGGGTGGAATTTTCCTGTCCCATCCACCATGGGAATCTTAGCGGGACAGAAAATTCGGCATGCAAAAGTCCGTTGATCTCGGGCGGGAATTTCCAGCCTTGGGGCGAGCATGGTCACAAAATCCCACCCAAAATACATCACACGGAAGTCAAGTACAAAACTGAAACATACGGCGGAATTTTCCGGTCCCTCCTGCCATGGGAATCATGGTGGGCGGGACACAGACCACGCAAAGGTCCATTGACCTCAAGTGGGATTTTTCGGTCTTGGGGTGAACGCAGCCGGAAAATCCCCTCCATAGTTTATTCTGGTTTGCTTATATGCATACATAAGCAAATGGCCACAAGAGGATGCTGTTATATTCCTCTCTCCTCAATGAAAAAGTTACACCAAGTTAAAATTCAACACAACTTTGAAACATTGCTTGCGTTTCATTTATTTACAAATGCAACTTAACCACTGGTCCCCGATTCCTTTGGTTCAAGCTTTCTTGATCCAAACTTTCAGAATTTGGGCAAAGACTTTGACCTATTTTAGCTTAAGTTTGAGAAGACGTTTCCTCAAACAAATACTGTTTTTTCCCCTTGACATGTAATTGAATTTTTCACTGCATGAGGCACAGCTGTTTGACTTTGACTTGGATCTGAACTGGTTTCGGGCACCGCTTGTGCTGGTGTAATTATTGGTGCATTCTTCATATCCCAACTATCCAACTCATTTGAATTTTCCCCGCTTTCTTCTTCTCCCTGAAGCTCTGTAGATAAACACAGCCGATATGTAAAATCCTAACATGTGAGTGCACCTTTAAGAAAGGTTTTTTAAAAGAATCAGGCAGCTTACAGCTTCAGCGATGTCACTGGGGATTGGAACTAAGCTGTGGCAGTCAGGTGATAGGGCTTTCAGTTTCATTTGTGGCAGGTGATAGGGGTTTTTTTTCCTTAGAGCTTTTAGTTCCGTTTTGAGAAACAGTTTAGCAGCAAGCTAAGAAGCAGTCTCTCTCTCTCTCCCTATTTCTTTCTCTTTGTTTGGTTCTGCCTTAAAGAAGCTGTGTTTTGGGAATTAGATTTGACTACAAGCTCTTCTGACTTTCTTCACAAGGGATTTTCAGCATTCAACCCAGGAAGCTGGATTCCTGTAAAAAGTGACCATTAACCTATGCTGTATTGTGCTTATTTGGAGGTTTTTTTGTATTGGATGTTGGCTTTGTTTGGAACACATTATCCTTAAGAGTTATACATTATCGTGGTTGTTGTGTTTCTTGTTTGTAATTGTTAAAAGTTCTTGCTAAGTGTCTTACTATACATGTCAACAATATTCTTAATTAAACTTTGTTTTGATAAAAGCTCTTCGTGGGTCAGTTGAGTCACACCTGGAGTGAAACCTCTCATTCTCATCCTAGCCAAATTCAACGTAAAACGTTACAGGTCAGGCAAGCTTCATTGAACACCTTGAAGTATCCGACCTGACTTATAACACCACTACTAGCATCTTGACCAAATATGTGAATGCACCATATATTTTCACAACTTTGGGCAGCCACTTCAACCACTTAACCTTCTAGTTCAACTTCAGACGTATTGCTTTCACTCTATCCCTATCATGGCTCATTGCTTGAACTATTTTCCATCTACTGATTGTGAATAATTTCAGCAATGCAAACCTCATTCTAGGCTGTCACATCAGAAGCAATTCAGCTGACAGTAGTAGGTTGATATGTGTTATGGTAAATAAATAAAAGCTCACCAGTTTGTGATTCAATGACATGTGACATTTCTCCCTGTTTTTATCTGGCATTTGTTTAACAACTGCACGCTTAACAATTTGCACTCTATGCTCAGCAGCTCCATTTGAAGCAGGGTCACAAAGTGGCACAGTTGTTAGCACTGCTGCCTCACAGCACCAGAGACATGGGTTCGATTCCCTACTTGGGTCACTGTCTGTGTGAAGTTTGCACATTCTCTCCGTGTCTGCATGTGTTTCCTCCGAGTGCTCCGGTTTCCTCCCACAAGTCTGAAAGACGTACTGGTTAGGTACATTGGCCGTGCTAAATTCTCCCTCAGTGTACCCGAACAGGCGCCGGAATGTGGAGACATGGGGATTTTCACAGTAACTTCTTTGCAGTGTTAATGGAAGCCGACTTGTGACACTAATAAACTTTAAGATGATACGGTGGAATTCTAGCATGTTTTACCCAGTTCATTCTCATGAAGTTTGGAAAACCTTCTGAACAAAACTGAAGTCCATTTCAGACACAACTTCCTCTGGGAACCCATAAGCTTCAAACAAACTATGCAAAATATCTAGAGTTCAGCTAGTTGTAGTTCAATTCATTGGGAATCCGTTAACCCCTTGTAATGGTAATCCATTACAAAGAATAGGTTATGCCTTTCCAATTCTTCAAAACCTATGTGCAGCCTCTGGCACACTCAGGCTGGCACATGTTGCAGAGACACCGATGTTGACTACTCTTCTACTGCTTGACATAATCAATACTCTTTCATTGTGTCTTCAATGTCTTTATTAAACCCTGGCCACCAAAGATAACTTCTCATTAGCTCTTTATCAAGCTCACCCCTCAGTGTTGATCATGAAAATTACATAGCAATTGTGCTTTTCAGGGATTATGACTCTGTCTCTCCACATAACACAACCTTTATCAACTGACATCTCATTCTTATTCAGTATCTGTGTTGGCCACCTGTTTGCAAAATAGTCATAGAGGCTGGCTAATACAGGATCTACGAATTGTTCTGTCAATGTCATCGGCTCTGACTGGCAACACATCCAAGTGTGAAGAGACAAATACATCCTCCATGTTGGGTGGCACGGTGGCACAGTGGTTAGCACTGCTGCCTCACAGCGCCAGAGACCCGGGTTCAATTCTAGCCTCAGGTCACTTTCTGTGTGAAGTTTGCACGTTCTCCCCGTGTCTGCGTGGGTTTCCTCCGGGTACTCCAGTTTCCTCCCACAGTCCAAAGATGTGCAGGTTAGGTGGATTGGCCATGCTAAATTGTCCCTTAGTGTTAGGGGAATAAGCAGGGTGGATAAGTAGGGTAACGGATATAGGGCTTGGATGTGATTGTTGTCGGTGCAAACTCGATGGGCTGAATGGCCTCCTTCTGCGCTGTAAGGATTCTGTGATTCTATGTTGGGCTCTACCTCTGATGGGGATTGTAATCTAGTGGTTCCCAACCTTGCATCTATCATGACACATCTTTATACTATAAACATGTTGAGATATAACTTCAATATTCTCTAACTGCCCCGACCTCGAGCAAAAACCTTTTATCTCTAAAACTTCATAAAAGCACAGGAAGACACCATTTAACGCAACTTTCATTAGTTCAAAAAGTTTTCAGTGGAAGCATTATCGCCATTTGCAAGTAAAATGCATCATTTTATTCAAAATTTACACAATTTAAAGTGTTTTCCATTAAAGGTTTCAATTGTTTTCAGTTTTTTAAACCTGCATTCAAACCATCCCCAAGTCCCTGCCTGAATATAGAAAACACAGCACCCCAATTTACACACAGCAAGATTCCATAAACATCAAGGTGATAGTGGCTGTCAGTTAACCTGCTGTCTTGCCTAGGTGTTCAGGGATAAATGTTGGACATTATACAAGAGGAGGGCTCAAAGTAATCTCCTCTGCAAGTGGGCACTGCTGGCAATGCAGCTCTCTTCTCAATCAAAAATAACACAAATAATGAAAACTGACGTTAAGTATTCCCAGGTCAGGGTCTAAATATGTATAATGAAAGGCAATCATTGCAAGTACACCTGTGTTCTGAAATGCTGTAACTCTTGTATTAAGCTACATTCTACCAGATGTGAATTAATAGGCGGACTATAGCAGCACTCCAACATAAATGAAAATTTAAGTTTAAGTTTATTTATTAGTGTCACAAGTATGCTTACATTAACACTGCAATGAAGTTACTGTGATGTGGAAATGCAGCCAAAGTAGATTCCATGGATTTTTTCAACATTTGTCATACTGAGAGCCAACCAGTCTCCCAGAAACTTCTTTTCTCACAAGGTTTTCCAATCTCCACATTTGAAAGAACTTGCCTTGGAATTCTCTACAAGCATCACTCCCACTTGGACAGCTTCAGCAAAGATCCACCTCCTGAGTTTCCTTCTCACTTTCTGACATTTCTTCCCCCTGGTTCTCCGAGTGGACTCAAGGTTAACCTTTCAGATCTTCGAGCGTGATAAGCAGGACACCACTGCTGCAAAAGGCCCACAGGAAGGAGTCAACAATCTTTGGCTGCCTCCTCAGATCTTTAGGGTGAGCATATTTTACTTCAGGTGTGCTCATCACAGCAATCTTTTCAATTTAGAACCTATTACTCTGCCCCAGTCGCCTATCTTGACTGATGGACTCTATTTCTGATTCCTGCTTTTGTCCCTGCCTGGGACTATCTTCTGGGACCTCTTTCTGTCCCATTCTCATTTGGGACCTTCTCCCTGTTCCTCTCCTCATGACCTGCCTGATGGGCATCTCTGGAATGGCACTCGAATTCAGGCCACCTGACCTGCAATTTCACAGTTTGACTTCTTTGCTTTTTTTCTTTCTGTGCATGTGAGCGGAGCTGAGTCTGGGCCTAAAGAACATCAAAAAAATTAACTGTGCGTGTGTGGCTCTTTCCCAGGTGGCACCTGTGTGAAATGCCTGAATTATGTAAAAATAAAACCCCAACTGTGCATGTGCATCCAGTTCTCGATCAGCTCATGTGAGACCCTGTGGAAATGTCATTTCCTAAATTGCGACTGTCAACTCAGAATATTTGATTTGATTTGAATAATTATTGTCACATATATTGGTATGCAGTGAAAAGTATTGTTTCTTGTATGCTATACAGAGCATACCATTCATAGAATACATGGAGAGAAGGAAAGGAGAGGGTGCAGAATATAATATTACTGTCATAGCTAGGGTGTAGAGAAAGATCAGCTTAATATATGGTAGGTCCATTCAAAAGTCTGATGGCAGCAGGGAAGAAGCTGTTCTTGAGTCGGCTCGTAGGTGTTCCCAGACTTTTTCCTGATGGAAGAAGGTGGAAGAGAGAATGTCCAGGGTGCGTGGGGTCCTTGATTATGCTAGTTGAATTTCTGAGGCAACGGGAAATGTAGACAGAGTCGATGGGTGGGAGGCTGGTTTGCTTAATGGACTGGGCTATACTCACAACCGTTTGTAGTTTCTTGTAAAATACAACATTTTATTCAAAATGTACACAATTTAAAGTGTTTTCCATTAAAGGTTTCAATTGTTTTCAGTTTTTTTTAAAGTCTGCGTTCAAACCATCCCCAAGTCACCGCCTGAATGTAGAAAACATGGCACCCCAATTTACACACAGCAAGATTCCATAAAGAATCATCCCCAACATTCTGGTGAAAATGAAATGAGAAAACTCTGGAAACATTTGAGTGAAATAGAGTTAACATTTCAAGTTGATTGGAATACTGTGTACAGTCCTGGTCACTCTATTATAGGAAGGATATTATTAAACTAGAAAGAGTGCAGAAAAGATTTACTAGGATGCTACCGAGACTTGATTGTTTGAGTTATAAGGAGAGGCTGGATAGACTGGAACTTTTTTCTCTGGAGCGTAGGAGGCTGAGGGGTGATCTTATAGAGGTCTATAAAATAATGAGAGACATTGATCTGCCAGATAGTCAATATCTTTTCCCAAAGGTAGGGGAGTTTAAAACTAGAGGGCATAGGTTTAAGGTGAGAGGGGAGAGATACAAAAAGGTCCAGAGGGGCAATTTTTTCACACAAAGGGTGGTGAGTGTCTGGAACAAGCTGCCAGAGATAGTAGTAGAGGCAGGCACAATTTTGGCTTTTAAAAAGCATTTAGACAGTTACACGGATATAGAGGGATATGGGCCAAATGTGGGCAATTGGGAATAGCTTAGGGGTTTAAAAAAAAAGGCGGCATGGACAAGTTGGGCCGAAGGGCCTATTTCCATGCTGTAAACCTCTATGATTCTATGATTGCCTTTCATCAGAACTGCATTGTTGGAAGAGAAAGAATGTTTTTCTATTATCAGGGGAAAATAAGATTGAGATTAAGACAAAGTTTATTGATTGAATGGTGAAATAAATCTGAAAATTCAAGAAGTCAAGTTATGGAGAAAATTGAGGCAAATGAGGCATAATTAAAACAACTTGGAAAATAAAATGATTTTATTTTGTTTCAGCTTTCAATTCAAAGTCCGTGGAGTAGCCCTAGTTTTACAGCATAGCTGTTTAGGCAAAATGAGTGAATTAAAAGCGATAGATTCAGGGGGAATCACCGGCTCTATTCACCGTTGACGGGAATCATGATGCCCGCTGAATTGGGCGTCATGGCTAAATCGGGATTCCCGCCGGGCAGCAAGTCCGTTGTGATTTACCCGCCCCGTCCCGCCAGCCCCGATCAGGTTCCCGACCAGTGTGGGTGGGAATCCGATTATCGTGCAATTCCACTGGTTTTCATTTCATTAGCGGACTTGAGGCCCTACGGCAACCACCAGCGCCCCCCGTCCCCCCGTCCCCCCCCCCCCCCCCCTTACCCCCACCACCCAACCCCAGTTACACCAGGCAGGCGCTGGTGCAGGTCCTGACAAGCGTGGATTTGGCATGTTGGACACCAAGTGGGGGGGGGGGGGGTCAAGGAGATAAATGTCGTGCCCATGTGCCCCTCTGCCACTGCCATGCTGCAGTGGAAGGGTCCAAAAGACTCCTGGAAGTTGGATGGACTCGGGTTGGGGGAAATGGGTTAACCTCGGGACTCCCCCCCCCCCCCCCCCCCCAGGGGGCGGTGGGGGGGGGGGAGTCCCGAGGTTAACCCATTGGTTGCATGATTGGACTGCTACTTCTAGCCCTGGAAAACCTGAGTATCACCCTTGGCGTGATGATTTCAGTAAGAAGTTTAACAACACCAGGTTAAAGTCCAACAGGTTTATTTGGTAGCAAAAGCCACACAAGCTTTCGAAGCTCTAAGCCCCTTCTTCAGGTGAGTGGGAATTCTGTTCACAAACAGAGCTTATAAAGACACAGACTCAATTTACATGAATAATGGTTGGAATGCGAATACTTACAACTAATCAAGTCTTTAAGAAACAAAACAATGGGAGTGGAGAGAGCATCAAGACAGGCTAAAAAGATGTGTATTGTCTCCAGACAAGACAGCCAGTGAAACTCTGCAGGTCCACGCAACTGTGGGAGTTACAAATAGTGTGACATGAACCCAATATCCCGGTTGAGGCCGTCCTCGTGTGTGCGGAACTTGGCTATCAGTTTCTGCTCAGCGACTCTGCGCTGTCGTGTGTCGCGAAGGCCACCTTGGAGAACGCTTACCCGAATATCAGAGGCCGAATGCCCGTGACCGGTGATTCGGCCTCTGATATTCGGGTAAGCGTTCTCCAAGGCGGCCTTTGCGACACACGACAGCGCAGAGTCGCTGAGCAGAAACTGATAGCCAAGTTCCGCACACACGAGGACGGCCTCAACCGGGATATTGGGTTCATGTCACACTATTTGTAACTCCCACAGTTGCGTGGACCTGCAGAGTTTCACTGGCTGTCTTGTCTGGAGACAATACACATCTTTTTAGCCTGTCTTGATGCTCTCTCCACTCCCATTGTTTTGTTTCTTAAAGACTTGATTAGTTGTAAGTATTCGCATTCCAACCATTATTCATGTAAATTGAGTCTGTGTCTTTATAAGCTCTGTTTGTGAACAGAATTCCCACTCACCTGAAGAAGGGGCTTAGAGCTTCGAAAGCTTGTGTGGCTTTTGCTACCAAATAAACCTGTTGGACTTTAACCTGGTGTTGTTAAACTTCTTACTGTGTTTACCCCAGTCCAACGCCGGCATCTCCACGTGATGATTTCAAGCAGCTCTCTGATCAAAATCTTCGTTCTTCTGTGAGTACTGTGAAAACTTTGAAGTGGCCTGCTCAATTTAATCTCCATGCCCCCTGGACACCTGGAAGGCTTCCAAATCACAGCAGCACCCCATTCTGCAGAAGAAATTCACCTTTCTCTCTCTTAGAAGCTGCAGGCTTCAGAAGACTCCTTTGAAGCCCTCTGACTGACAGGAGAAATCTCTTTCACTGCGGGGGGGATGGGTGTGGATTCCTTTCTTCATGCATTTTATTCAAAGGTTTTCAAGGGTTTCCAAAGGCTTGCAAAAGTTTTGAGCTTTCTGGGAAGGCTCAGAGCCTTTAGTTTTCCCACTGGTGGGAGCACTTAGAATGTAAATGGCAGAATTGCACCCATTATTTGTTTTCTGACATTTTTTGATAGCTTATTACAGCCATAATGATTCTTGAGAATTGGAAGTCAGTTCCTGCGGCTCTGTTATTTAAAATAGAAAAGAAGGCAGTTCCTGGAATGACTGGCCCCAACTTAAGCGGGAGTTGCAGGAAAGTTAACAGAAAGCGTCACATGAAATACTACGAAGGAACAGTATACAACCTAGCTGACCAGGGAATTGGTCAATGCCTGGACAAGTTAATTACATTTTTTGAGGAAGTGACTAAGGCAGTGTTTATTAACAATTACGTAATCATTAGGTACTAAAGCTTTTAATAATGATCCTCAAACAGCTGTAAAAACATTGATATTTTGGGGAAAATAGCACCATGGATTGCAAATTGAATTAAATGGCAGAGTTGTTCAGGTCAAAGGTTGGTGAAGGTCATAGCTCCATTGGGGCATCCTTGACTGTTTAATAATTTTCTCGCCAATCTAGAGAAGGGTACTGTTAGAGCTATTATAACATTTGAAATGACATGAAAACTTATTTTAAAACTGACAATAAGGGGGATATTTGTACATTGCTTGATGATTTAAATTAGTAAATGGAATCAAAGGAGCTAGTCATCGACTTTAGGGAGCCTGGTGGAGGGCATGCCTGTGTACATAAATGGGGATGAAGTGGAAATAGTCAAGAGCTTCAAGTTTCTAGATGTCCAGATCACCAGCAACCTGTCCTGGTCCCTCCACACTGATGCTATAGTTAAGAAAGCCCACTAACACCTCTATTTCTTAGGAGACTAAGGAAATTTGGCATGTCCGCTACGACTCTCACCAATTTTTACAGATGCACCATAGAAAGCACCCTTTCCATATGTATTACAGCTTGGTATGGCTCCTGCTCTGATCAAGACCGCAAGAAACTACAAAGGATTGTGAACAAAGCCCAGTCCATCACGCAAACCAGCCTCCCATCCATTGATTCCATCTACATTTCCCACTTCCAGCATAATCACGGACCCCACGCACCCCAGACACACTCTTTTCCACCTTCTTTCGTTGGGAAAAAGATTCAAAAGTCTGAGGCCATGTTCCAATCGACCTAAGAACAACTTCTTCCCTGCTGCTGTCAGACTTTTGAATGGATCTACCTTATATTAAACTGATCACTCTTTGATTTGATTTATTATTGTCACATGTATTGGTATGCAGTGAAAAGTATTGTTTCTTGCACACTATACAGACAAAGCATACCGTTCATAGAGAAGGAAAGGAGAGAGTGCGGAATGTAGTGTTACAGTCATAGCTAGGATGTAGAGAAAGATCAACTTAATACAAGGTAGGTCCATTCAAAAGCCTAGCTATGTCTATAACACTCCATTCTGCACCCTCTCCTTTCTTTCTCCCTTTTGTACTCTATGAATGGTGTGCTTTGTCTGTATAGCATGCAAGAAACAATATTTTTCACTGTATCCCTGTATATGTGACAATAATAAATCACATCAAATCATGACAGTAGATGTCACTTTATATCCTTTGTCACGCACATGGGCCCAGTAACCCAAGACTTGTATAAGTTATTTTGTAAAGTAGGGCAGTGAGACTGGGCTAAACAGCATCCCACTGAGATGTATGAAACATTCCACTTTGAAGGAAAATGCAACGAAAAGCTTTTATATGTTTGTGAAAAAGTTTAATGGTTGACTCAACTCATTCTCCAGAGGGCCTGCGGAATTACTGAAATCATAAAACCAACAATATGGAAGTCAAATTTCAATCTGTGCACAACTGGTACGTGGATTGAACTCATGACTTTGGCATCATCACCCGTACCCCGTCCTACAAAACACTACACTTTAAGTAGATCAGACTAAACAAGGCAAGCTGATCTCCACTGGGATGCAATTAAGTCATTTTGCTGAAAGGAAAAGCATTGCTGGTTTCATGGGTTGCTATTACACGTAACAAAACAGGAGTGGGATTTGAGGGATTGTCATTGATGAATCTTTAAGGTTTATGAACAGTATTAAGAAGCGGGAAGGAAAGAAAATACGACTCTGGGATATTTAGTTAAGTCAATAAAATGAGTACATCGCAACTCATTACGAAACGCGGTGATTCATATTGAGGCTGTAATGGTAGCCCTGAGAATGATGAGAAGGATAATGCCCGAACATTGATCTCATTGCCATTGAGTAGAGAATTAAACTTAATCACTTCAGGGAAATTTAGGCTCAGGAGAGGTCGGTCTTAGGTTTATAAAATTTAACAAAGAGAGATAGAAATAGTACAACTAATTAGAGTAGATGCCAGGAAGTTTCTTCTGCCCGGTGAATTATCATCCTTTCCAACAGGTTATTGATAGTTGTACCATTTGATAGATAGAGGAAGTATTGATAGAGTTGATGATTTTTATCTAATTGGTTTCAATGCCAAAGTAATTGGCAAAATAAGTGGGGTTAAAAGTGCTTACTGTTATTTAGGGGCAAATGCCACAGTAACATCAGATGAGGACGGATGTACGATGAAGCCAGGGCCGTTGTTTAAAAATAAGGGGTCAGTGGATAATAACAGAAATTAGGATTTTTTTTTTCTCTTTCAGAGGGTTGTGGACTTCTCTTGGTTGAGACAGAGGGGCCGATTTTACCAAATCGGGACGAAGTGCCGGGTGCGGCCGTAAATCAGACCCGCGCCCGGCAGCCGCGCTCCAGCGCCCCCATACGCCTTTTTTCGGTGTGGGTCCAGTGGGCGGGGCCTAGCGCATTTGCATCTGTCGGAGCGCCGAACTGCGCATGCGCAGTTCGGGAAGAATCTGACAGAACGCGCCCGGGCGCAAAACAAAAAGCAGAGAGCGGAGAGAGCCTCTCTGCCGTTCATCCTCTGGTCGGGGTGGAAGGGTGGCAGGGGGGAGGGAGGGTGGGGTGGGACGAGGGGAGGAGGTGTGACTTATCATTTCCGGGGTGGGGGGGGGGCGGAGAGGGTGTTACAGATCATCCCGGGGCGGGGGGGGGGGGGAGAGCTGGCGGGAGGGGGTGTGACATCTCATTCCCTGGGGGGGGGGGGGGGGGGCGGGGGGAGGGGAGGGGGGTGTGACGTCTCATTTCCTGGGGGGGGAGGGGAGGGGGTGTGACGTCTCATCCCCTGGGGGGGGAGGACAGGGGGTGTGATGTATCATCCACTGGGTTGGGGGGGGGGGGGGGGTGGGGGAGGAGAGGGGGTGTGACGTCTCATCCCCTGGGGGGGGAGGAGAGGGGGTGTGACGTATCATCCACTGGGTGGGGGGGGGGGGGGGAGGAGAGGGGGTGTGACGTCTCATGCCCTGGGGTGGGGGGGGGGGTGGGTGTGGAGAGGGGGTGTGACGTCTCATCTTCTGGTCGGGGGGGGTAACGCTGCCTGTCTGTGGCCGATCCCTCCTGGCACCATCACTGGTTCACTACCAGCCACAGATTACTCTTCCCTGCAGGTGTGAGTGAGCGGGAGAGATGGCTGTAGCTGGTAGTGTAGCAGTGAATGATCCGTCACATCCCCTCTCCTCCCCCCCACCCCACCCAGGGGATGATACGTCACACCCCCTCTCCTCACCCCCCCCAAGGGGATGATCCGTCACACCCCCTCCACCCCCAGGGGATGATCCGTCACACCCCCTCCACCCCCAGGGGATGATAAGTCACAGCCCCTCCCCTCCCACCCCGCCCCCCTCCAAGAGGGCGATGTGGGCCCGACCCCTCTCCTCATCCCCCCCCCACCCCCCACGCCCCCCCCCCCCTCCACCACCAGAGTTCCAACTGGGCCCCCCCCCCCCCCTCCTCCGGCAGACGCCAGTGGACCTGTGTGAAGCCCGGTCGGTCCCTTCAGCCGTGGCTCGAAGTCAGTGTCCAGGAACGTGCTGCAGGCTGTCGAAGGACTGAAGGTGAGCGGGAAGGATGGTGGAGGGAGACCACGATCGAGGTAGGTTAGGGGTGTGCTCTGCTGGGGGGGGCCTGCCTCCCAGAGGGGTCCGATCCCAGGGGGGGGGCTGCCTCCCAGAGGGGTCCGATCTGGGGGAGGTGGGGGGGTCCGATCCCGGAGGGGCCTGCCCCCCAGAGGGGTCCGATCCCAGGGGGGGGGGTCTGCCGGGGTGGTTAGAGGGGGTGTCCGCGAAGGGTGGGCCTCGGCGATTCCCCTGCCGAATAAAAGTACAAGTTGGACTTTTATTTATCAGATCGGTAAAGGCGCGGACACGAATTGGGGCGAACACTGGTAAAGGGGGAATTGATGGTAAAGTTGGGCGCGCGCTTCATTAAGTTGATTTAAATGCATGCAAATGCATTTAAATCGTCGCGCCGGCCAATTCGGGTGCGCACCGGAACAGCACCCGAATCGGCCATTGGTAAAGGCACGATCCGCTAGGAATCGGGTGCGGATCGCGGCATAGGCCCGACGCCCAACTTTACCGCCATTTCGGCACAAAGGTTTGGTAAAATCGGGCCCAGAGTCTTTGATTATCTTTAAGGCAGAAGTAGATAGATTCTTGATAAGCAAGGGGGAGTTATGGGGAGTAAGCAGGAATGTGGAGTTGAGGTTAAAATCTGATCAGCCACGATCTTATGGAATGGCAGAGCAGGCACGAGGGGGCGTGTGGCCTACTCCTGTTCCTAATTCGTATGTTCGTAAGTTGCGAAGTTGCTGTTGGAGGTTGTTCCATTATTAGCTTCACAAAAATGGTGCAGTACCTCACTGCCTATCTCCCGGTTCAAATTCAGTAAGCAGTTTGAAGTGTTTGTACATTCTAAAGAAGGAAGGATGTTATATACTCTTGCATTATCGGTAAATAGCTGTAAAGAGTGAGGAAAAAATTAACTGGGAACTAATTGTTAGGTGTAAGTGTTCCAGGGGGCCACTTATCACAATCACACCAGAGAGTCATAAGCTGAAAAACAGAACCTGCTCAAACCAGTCCTTCTTTTGTAGAAGGCAGAATGGTAAATATTAAATAATATATATTTTACCATTCTAAGTGCTGGGCGGACTTGAATCTGGGAGTGTTTCAGATCTGACTTTTAGACCCATTCTGAGGCGCCCCCATATGCAACCTGCCTGAAAAAATATCAGCGAGTCCGTATAGCGCTGCACAAGCCCATGGACGGGGCTAAACACGCCCAAAACCCTGCAGCTCCGATCGGTGCCTCCGATTGCACATGCGCAGGAAAGAAAAGATAGAATGTGGCTGCCACACCGTTCCCATGCAGGATAAAGCCGCCCCCGGCCCCCACAGACATTGCCCCACCCCACACAACATTACTGACCCCCTTATTCCCACATTCCCCCCCACCATCTAGATCGATCGCGCCCCCCTACCCCCCGCCCCCACTGATCTCAGGCAGAGTGGTAGCGGACCCCCCTTCCCCCTCACTGATCACAGGCAGAGTGGTAGCGGACCCCCCTTCCCCCTCACTGATCTCAGGCAGAGTGGCAGCGGACCCCCATCACCCCCACTGATCTCAGGCAGAGTGGCAGCAGACTCCCCCCTTCCCCCACCCCCCTGATCACAGGCAGAATGACAACGGACCACTCCTCCCCCTCCCACCACCGATCTCAAGCAGAGAGCCGTCGAATGCTTACCTCCTCACTAACTGGAGCGCCCGAATTGGACTTTTGTGAAGCATGTCTGTTTCACGCCGATTCTGGATGGGCAAACACGGTGGTAAAGGGGGAAGTGGCGGTAAGGTTGGGCGCGCAGCCCAATAAGTCGATTTAAATGCATGCAAATGCATTTAAATGGCTGTCACGCCCATTTTGAGCACGGTCCTAATTGCGTCCATTTTCGGGCCTTGGTAACGGGGGAACCGGCATGGAGGTGGGCGCGGATCGCGCTACCCGCCTCACAGCCGACTTTACCAAGTTTTTGTGCCTGAAAACAGGCGCAACCTGATGGTAAAATCAGGCCCATATGTTTAATATAAGTAAAATATTAAACTTATACATAAAGAGCTCTCATCATGCTAAGCTTAAAGGATGATTATTACCAACATCTGGAATCCAAAATGCAACAAGAACACCTAACAATCACCATCTTTCTACTCTTAAAAACATTGGCCAGGAGTTTCTAGCCCCGTCATGGTGGGACCCACCGCGGGGATGCGACAAGCCAGCAACAGTCCATTAACCCTCGGCAAAGCTGGAAAATCCTGGCCTTTGTGTTAAAGCTGCAGAAAAAAGGTACACTTTAAAGTGAATATAGGACAGTGTCAACTCGCATTACTGATAGCTACATTCTGAGGAAATGTTTTAAGTCCCTATTTTCCATTCTGGCTTTTGCACAGGGCTCAGCACTTCTTCTGGATAAATGTAAGTTTGTTGGGTTGTGATGGATCTACAGTGTTGAACTATCCATTGCTCAATCTCTTTCCACCATTCACAGCAACATGTGACCAGTAAGGATGAGACACGAGATAACTGAGTATCCAGAAAATACTTTATTCATATACATAAGTGGTGGATCTTCATAGATCAAAGAATAGCATTGGGTTTCTCTCTCTTTCCAGCTCTCCAGTTAACTCTAGAGAAGCATCCTTATTTATCTTTGCTGCCTACTTCAAAGATAATTTTCACAGGTAATACTTCATGATTTATAGAATCATAGAATCACTACAGTGCAGAAGTAGGTAATTTGGCACATCAAGTCTGCACTGACAATAATCCCACCCAGAACCTATTCCCCCAACCCTGTGATGCGCGATATAACTCACGAGGCGAGAGATGCTTGAGGAAATAAAGGCTTTTATTGACTACTACAATAGAGCTACCATATATAATACACGATCCCAGACTGAAGGGTCCCAGACAGAGCAGTGACCTTTATACCTCTCCCAGGAGGCGGAGCCCGACTGGGATGTACCATAATAACTATATTACAGGTAGAACAGCCCAACCCTAACCCCAACAGTAACATGTAGAACAGCCCAACCCTAACCCCAACAGTAACATATATACAGACTCATAGTACTGGCCAGACCCTGGCTCAGTACTACCTGGTGGGAACCAATGATGGTTCACCACACCCTGCTAACCTCCTGACACTAAGGAGCAATTTAGCATGACCAAACTGCACATCTTTGGACTGTGAGAGGAAACCCGCACAGGCACAGGGAGAATGTGCAAACTCCACACAGACAGTGACCGAAGGCTGGGATTGAACCCAGGTCCCTGGTGCTGTGAGGCAGCAATGCTAACCACTGTGCCACCATGCCGCCCCAGATTCACCTGTTATCAGGCCCACTCAGAGACAAAGGGCGGAATTTTACCAGTATGTCCGCCCGAGTTCGTATGATCCCGCCCCAGACCAACGGAGAATGGTGTTCTCCGAGCCTCACCTGCCCTCAGAATCCGGGGGGGCGTGCCAGTAAAATTCCGGCCAAAGTATAGAGAGTTTATTTAGCTGAATTGTATCAGACATCAACTTGGAACAATGGTTAATTGATCCATCTCCCAAAGTTCATTACACTAACGGGGCGGCACGGTAGCACAGTGGTTAGCACTGCTGCTTCACAGCTCCAGGGTCCCGGGTTCGATTCCCGGCTCGGGTCACTGTCTGTGTGGAGTTTGCACATTCTCCTCGTGTCTGCGTGGGTTTCCTCCGGGTGCTCCGGTTTCCTCCCACAGTCCAAAGATGTGCAGGTTAGGTTGATTGGCCAGGTTAAAAAATTGCCCCTTAGAGTCCTGGGATGTGTAGGTTAGAGGGATTAGCGGGTAAAATATGTGGGGGTAGGGCCTGGGTGGGATTGTGGACGGTGCAGACTCGATGGGCCGAATGGCCTCCTTCTGCACTGTAGGGTTTCTATGATTTCTATGATTTCTAACCATTAAAAGTTACATATTAATCACTCATGGTCAATGTTGCTCCAGTCAATATCTCCTTGCATGGGGATTCCTTGTAAACAATAATTGGACATTTGAAGAAAAAGGAAACTCACCCTTCCCCCGGCTCATAATACTCCACTGCTATCCTATTATCTCTAGAAAAACTTTAGCTCTATCCCCAGAGATATGACACGACCCACATGCAGCACACGTAAAAATAAACGTTGTATCTTCAAAACTACACATGGCAATTCATCAGACAGAGCCTAATGGATTGGGAAAAGAAACCGTGAGAACTGAGATGAAGATGAAATGAAACATGTCTCCTTTAATGCCTTTTTCTTTGGTCCAGTGTAAATTAAAACAACACTTCAATCGTATAGGTGCCTTGAGAAATACACATATTCAAAGAAAGAACTCTTGAATACTGCTTAAATGTATGTTTGAAGAGCTGCTCCTCTGAGTATGTAGCTTATGAGATCTGTTGTGCTTAGTCAGATTAGGAAGCTCTACCAAGAGGCAGAAGGTATTGTGTAATAAACTTTATCCTTTCACAAGGGCAAATTGGCTGTAATTCAGATTTTCAATCCTTCATTAAATGACTACATTTTTCCACTGTCAAACAAAGTCAAGGGAATGGTAGCACTGTATTTATGGGTTAACAGTTCAGAGACTCTGTGTTACTGGTGCATAAAGGGACAGTCAAATTTCACCAAGGCAACTGGGGAATTTAAATTCTGTTGATAAATACATCTGAAATTAAAAGCTATTACCAGTAAAGGTGAACCATTAGATTGTCATCAGAACCCAACTAGTTCATTAATGTGTTTTAGGGAAGGAAATCTGCCATTGTCGGCCTGATCTGGTCTGTATGTGACTCCACACCCACGTCAATGTGTTTGACACGCAAATGTCCTTGAAATTGCAAGCCACTTAAACTCTGGATAAATCGAGATAGACAATAAATGTAGACCTTGCCAGCGACACCCACATACTGTGAATGAATTAAACATAAAGAGAGAGAGAGAGAGTTCAATAAATTATAATTAACAAAGGTTTGTCATTATCTTCTTATAGTAAAATGAAAATTCCAGCAGGTTAAGGAATACATTCAGCCCATTTAGTGCCACCTCTTTATGTGGAATAGTCTGTTCATACTTGTCTGTTATTGCTACAATCACAGCTGATGTTACTGATGAACAAGTCAGATCCCAGAATGAAACCTGGCTTGATAGATCTTAACTTGCTTTTTTTCCCCCGAAACAAGGGAGGAAATTTACTGAACAAATTCACGGGGAATCTGCTGATGAACTTTTAACAGAAAGAATAAAACATTTATTGAACAAGAAAACTGAACTGCATTGCAACACACAAAAAGGTTGGAAAGATCCAAACACAAGATAATTATTCAAGTATTCACTATTCCTTCACCCCAGTTACATCTGAATAGGCACATACAAATTCAAAAAGAATAACAATTTCCAATTTCTATCCCATACTCTAATATTCAAGATAGGTTTGTTGTACACAAAATTAGCAGGCGAACGCAACACACTCCAAAGTAAATGGCAGCTGTGACCAAAGCAGATCATAGAACCATAGAATCCTACAGTGCAGAAGGAGGCCATTCGGCCCATCAAGTGTGCACCGACCACAATCCCACCCAGGCCCTATCCTCATAACCCCATGCATTTAACCTAGCTAGTCCCCCTGACACTAAGGGGCAATTTAGCATGGCCAATCCATCTAACCCGCACGTTTTGATTTGATTTATTATTGTCACATATTAACATACAGTGAAAAGTATTGTTTCTTGCGCGCTATACAGACAAAGCATACCGTTCATAGAGAAGGAAAGGAGAGAGTGCAGAATGTAGTGTTACAGTCATAGCTAGGGTGTAGAGAAAGATCAACTTAATGCAAAGTAAGTCCATTCAAAAGTCTGACAGCAGCAGGGAAGAAGCTGTTCTTGAGTCGGTTGGTACGTGACCTCAGACCTTTGTATCTTTTTCCCGACGGAAGAAGGTGGAAGAGAGAATGTCCGGGGTGCGTGGGGTCCTTAATTATGCTGGCTGCTTTGCCGAGGCAGCAGGAAGTGTACACCGAGTCAATGGATGGGAGGCTGGTTTGCGTGATGGATTGGGCTACATTCACGATCTTTTGTAGTTCCTTGCAGTCTTGGGCAGAGTAGGAGCCATACCAAGCTGTGATACAACCAGAAAGAATGCGTTCTATGGTCAATCTGTGAAAGTTGGTGAGAGTCGTAACTGCATGCCAAATTTCCTTAGTCTTCTGAGAAAGACATCTTTGGACTGTGGGAGGAAACCGGAGCACCCGGAGGAAACCCACGCAGACACAGGGAGAATGTGCAAACTCCACCCAGACCATGACCCAAGCCGGGAATCCAACCCGGGTCCCTGGTGCTGTGAGGCAGCAGTGCTAACCACTGTGCCACCATGCCGTCCCGCACAGATTCCATGGATTACTCAACAATCCCCCCAGATGCATATCACACCATGTGCCAACTGGTCTCACTGAAAACTCTATCATTCTCATGTTTGTTTACAATCTCCACATTTGAAGATCTCACTTTGGAATTCTCTCCAAGCATTGCTCTCACTTGGATGGATTCAACAACGATCCACCACCATGGTTTCAATCTCACCTTCTGAGCTTCCTTGCCTCTGCATCTGAGTGCACTCAAACCTTTCCTTCCAAGAAAAGACTCAAATCTTTGACCAAGCCATGTGCAGAAGACCACTGCTCCAAAAGGCCCATAGTAATGAGTCACCAACCTTTGGTTGCCTCCTCAGCTCATCAGGGCATCTCTCAAGCCCACTTCACCTCAAGTATGCTCCTCAAAGATCTTTCTTTAACTTGGAGCCAAATGCTCTGATTCTTTCTTTCAACTTGGCATCTGGGATTGCTCTTTCATCCCCTTGTCATGCTTCTTTAGATGCCTTCCTCTCTAATGGCACTCTGATTCAGTCTGCTAACTTGCCTTGCATGCCATTCCACTTCTTTGCTTCTGCACAGACATGCAGGGCCTGTAAAAAGGCACACACTGTGCATATGTGGCCACTTTCCAGTTGGCACATGTACAAAAATCCCAAGGCTCACTGGGAACTAAAGTTCAATGGGAAGCAGCCAGCGAGGGTTTTTAAGCCTGTAACTTTACCAGGACCAGAGTTGTAGATCCCGCGGTGAAGACGACCAGACTGTAAGCCACAGGAGCGGCCTTTTCCTTTGGTGCACAACAAAGGGTGTTGGTGATGTGGCACAGTGGTTAGCACTGCTGCCTGACAGCGCTGAGTTCAATTACAGCCTTGGGTGACTGTCTGTGTGGAGTTTGCACATTCTCCCGTATTTGCGTGGGTTTCCTCCAGGTGCTTCAATTTCGTCCCACACTCCAAAGACGTGCGGGTTAGGTTGATTGGCCATGCTAAATTGCCCCTTAGTGTCAGAGGGATTTGCAGGGTAAATACATGGGTTACGGGGATAGGACCTGGTGGGATTGTTGTCGCTGCAGGCTTGATGGGCCGAATGACCTCCTTCTGCACTAGTGTATGTTTACAACAGAAGTTCTGCCCAGAAACTTTACAGAATCCAATGTTTCTTTCACTTTTTCCACCAAAATGCTGCCTGACTCTCATGGGTGCTGTTTGGATGAAAATCTATCAGAATACATTGCACGGTCTTCAAAGAAACAATTTTAATTCTAGTGGAACTACAGGTTAAAGCTTACAGACTCCAGGCAGGTGGTGGGGAGTGAAGCAGGAGGATGCTGACAGTAAAATCATGGGGAGCCGTGTCACAAGAGGTCTCCAACCACATCCTGCAGTCGCAGAATTTTACTGACAGTAGGATTGAAATCAGACAGGCTGCCTGCTTGACTATTTCCATTGTAGGGGTCATACTAAGAGGCCATTTTGCCATGCCATTGGCATTTAGCAATAGGAAGCTCAATCTGCCTTGTGAGGAGGCTGCCAGCGAAATGGGGTTGGCTTTCCCGGGGGGGCCGGGGGGGGGTTCTTTAGATTAAAAAGGGAGCGACGGGACAGGAAGGCAGCTTTCTACCCCAATGATACCGCTGGAGGGATTCCCCCACTAGCACGTGAAACCTCAAAGTTTTTTTTAACAAATTGTTTCCCCAGATGCTGAACATCTCCAGCCTGCCTCAGGACTGGCAGCCACACCTGCTAGTGCTGTTGAAGCTGTTAAGCTTCCAGTATTTCCAGGGGCAAGCCACCATCCTCAATAGGATGAAAGCTTTGGTGGCAATTGTCTATTGCCTGTAAAAATCAGTGAGAAGTTTCACAACACTAGTTTTAAGTTCAACGGATTTATTTGGGATCACAAGCATTCGGAGCACTGCTCCTTCCTCACTCACCTGTTGTGAGACTTCTTACTGTGCCCACCCAGTCCAAGGTCGGCATCTCAACATCATGTAAAATTCAAGACAAAGTCTCACCAGCTGCCCAAGAATGCCAACAACACTTATCTCCGCCCAATGTCGGGCGTTATGCCCAATTGGTTGAACTTTCAAAACTTTTTTTCTCTGTCAATCCGATGTGCTCTTGAAACCTTTCAGGGGAACCAACTGGGGGACTTGCTACAGCTGTAAATGATGTGCAGTAGCTTTCAATGCCAGAAGCTAAAAATAATTGACTTGATGCTTCAGCAACTTATGTCCTTTCTTTTCTAATTCTTTTAATGAGCTTTTTAATTCTAATTCCATGACCTTTTGCATGCAATTACAAACTAAACTTTACAATCAGAATTCCTTCAAAAGGGATTCCAAAGCATACGTTGCAATTAGGCCAGCTGTGTCAAAACACGATCAAGAGAGTTATACCCGAATCTCAATCGATAAAGGTTGTAAGTAAAGTTTATTTATTAGTCACAAATAAGCTTACATTAACACTGCAAAGAAGTTACTGTGAAAATCCCCTAGTCACCACACTCTGGCACCTGTTCGGGTACATTGAGGGGCAATTTAGCATGGCCAATGCATCTAACCAGCACGTCATTCAGACTGTGGAAGGAAACCGGAGCACTCAGAGGAAACCCATGCAGACACGGGGAGAATGTGCAAACCCAACACAGACAGTGACCCAAGCCGGGAATTGAATCCAGGTCCCTGGCGCTGTGAGGCAGCGGTGCTAACCACTGTGCCACCACACCGCCCTATAGCTGATTAGCTAGGTAGCTGATTGATGGGGGTGTGTTGCATTGAGCAGTGATTGAAGCTGGTGGGAATGTGGCATTTGAAGATGTATCATTGACCTCATAGAATCATAGAATCCCAACAGTGCAGAAGGAGGCCTTTTGGCCCATCTGCGCCAACCACAATCCCACCCAGACCCTATCCCTGTAATGCCACATGTTTACCCTAGCTAGTCCCCCTGACACGAAGGAGAAATTTAACATGGTCAATCCACCGAACCTGCACATCTTTGGAGTGTGGGAGGAAACTGAAGCACCCGGAGGAAAGCCATGCAGACACGGGGAGAAGGTACGAACTCAACACAGACAGTCGCCTGAGGCCGGAACTGAACCAGGGTCCCTCAAATGAGATTTCCTGATGTCAAGTTACCACATGCGAGCAAGGATCAGGAAATTATATTTAATATCTGTTTCTCACCTGATTTGTTTCACCAATATTTTTCAACCCAGAGGTTTTATTGACATTTATAGCATAATTAGCTGGTATGTTTACCTGAGTCAGGCTGGATGCTTTATAAGTCCAATTTGACTAGCCATGAGGAGAATACCATGCATGATGGAGCTTTTTAAAAGGCACAAAAGGGAGTCAGTTGGCCAATCCCTGAAAAGGCGTGGGGGCAATACATGATTAATCCTTGCATATTTTATCCAATGCAGGCATCCCACTAACTTCATGCTGCCTGCTAATTAGTATGATTTACATTTGCAAACACTGCTAAATGCCAGTGGTTGCACAATCAGCAAAGGGCCCAGGCTTGTGTGAGGTTAGAATCACATCAAGTTAGCCCGCATTCGCACAGATCAGATTGTCTCTCTTGTAGGGGAGTTGCACTCTGGCTGGAACAGGTACTGGGACTATTTGGGAAAGAGAGTTTGAACAAGAATAAGAGTGAATTAAGGGGTAACAGTGGAAAGATCATTCTGCAAGTTCCTCTGGTGCTACACTGGACACCTTGGTGGAGGAGGTGGACGGGAGGAGAGATGTCCTCTATGGAAGACCAAGAGGCCAGCAGGCAAGCTGCAGGATAGACAGATCACCATTTTGGTCAATACCAGGGGTCAAGCCTCAAGGACCTGGATGCTGTGCTGCAAAAGATTCAACGACCTCACATGAGTAACCAAGGTTAGCGATGCATCTTCAGATGCCGTATTCCCACCAACTGCATCACTTCATTCACTGCTCAATACAGCAGGCCCCCATATATCACCTACCAACAGTCTCTATCAATCATGATACATGCATAACGTACATAGCTTCACCTCACCCTCACACACTTACCCCTGTTGCAAGTTTCACAACCACACACTGCCACTCACGCAACCATGAGACCCACAATGCCCATGCACATTGCAACAGTCTCACTGGCACGCATGCCCCTTTATTGCGGGATAAAGTGGCAGCAAGAGCTAACTGGTGAGGATCAGGTAAAGCTCATGTCTCTAACCCCATGGAGGAAATTGTGCTCGCCATCAACTGGAGCACCCAGCAGTGGAAGGTAAACTGGGAGATATTAAAGATATTGGCCGGAATTTGTCGGCTGTTATATGGGCCGGATTTTTCGGCCTCACCGATAATGAACTCCTACCTTGGGTTTCCCGGTGGGGGGAGGGGGGGGAGTGCAATAATTAGGTTGATTGGCCATGGTAAATTGCCCCTTAGTGTCAGGGGTCTAGCAGGTTAAGTACATGGGGATAGGGATGGGTGGGATTGTGGTCGGTGCAGACTCAATGGGCCGAGTGGCCTCCTTCTGCACTGTAGGATTCTATGATTCTATGAATGGAAAACCTTGTTGACAGCAGTGGGATCAGAAGGTTACACTTCCAGCCAATGGAATACCACCTCAGCTGCTGCCAAATACACCATGGGAGATGTGGAAAATCCTGCCCATTGCCTCCAGTCTGGAAGGATCCCAATGTGAAAGGTTCATGGCCACAGTTACCTTCATAGCCTGAGGCAGCATTACCCTTGTCCTGTTCTGAAGTTGCAGGTCTGCCTGCAAGAGTTGGTGCATTTCATTTTGCCCCTCCTTCATGAAACATAAAGCACACATAAAGCAACCTCGCTGAGGTTGAGATGGGAAAAATACTCCTAAAGAACCCAGGGTAGATGAGGCTTCCTACCGAGAACCCTCTCCCTCCTCCTCCTCCCTCTATGGGCTGTTTATCCTCCCCTATGTTACGTCTGCTCCATCTCCCTCTCAAGCAGCAGGCCAGGGGGAATGGTAACCCATAATTGGGACCAAATGATTTGTGCATGTGTCTTCATGTCAGAACCACCTGTAACACCGCACCCTGTTGACTTCACCAACTTTCAGTAGCAGAAAAAAATCTCAGCTCCTCCAGAAACTCAGATAGAGCCAATAAAATCAATCAGCAGCTAAATTGGTTGGGGAGGGAGGGGTGGGTGGTGGGGGGGTGGGTGCAGAGGGTAGCATTCTTCCTGTTGCTGAGTGCATGTTCAGTTGCGCATGTTGAAGAGAGGATGTTTGCTGAAGCATTGGGGTTGAAAATAGTACCATTGTATCAAATCAGTGTTTTAAACTGACTGACGGCACAATCTTCCAACTCTATATATATGTTAAACAATCCTAAAAGTCAGACTGACACCCTCACCAAATTAGAATCCGGTGTGCACATCGACGTGTGTGCACATGATGCAAATATAATCTTGCATCTAAAATGGCCCTGGTAGCTCTGAAATTTCAGATGCCATACGTCTGAATTTTGCCACCAAAGTGTGTTGATTGTTTTCAAAGGATCCCTAATGGTGACATTGTTAACACTCTTGACTTTCCACTTCCCACCTTTTAATTTGAGATTCGACAACAGCTTTGTAACTCAGTGACACTACGCTGTGTGACGTGGGATTGACTTTGTTTCAGTGCAAACTCTGGAGTGTTACTCATGCGCCAAGTTGCACAAATCCAGTTTAAGAATTGGTGTGATAGCACTTGCAGCGGGTAATCTCACACTGTTTCAACGTATGTCTGCCTGCAGTGTTACTGAAGTCACTCGCTCTGCATCCCATCACTGATGCACCCTTTCCTGTCAGTTCGCAAAGCAACAAGAGTACAACTTCTGAGGCCACAGCTGGGATGAATGATGTTGGAACTAGCTCGGAACTGCAGATCACAATACATGGTTGCTCCTGCTGTCTTACTCCCTCCAAACATCTAAACTGTTTGACTTATTCTTCACTCCAAGCTGAGTCTTCTCAAGCAACTGCTCTGATCTGTGGCTGGATGCCAAATTCATCTTATAGCACTCCTCCATAGTGGCTTGGGACATTTTGTTATGTCAAAGGGAAAGACAAGTTGTTGACTACCTTGCTTAGAAAAAGATAATCAGCACATGCTCATGTTCACAGGATTCTGTTATGGACAACATGGTGGCACAGTGGTTAGCACTGCAGCCTCACAGCGCCAGGGACCCGGGTACAATTCCAGCCTTGGGTGACTGTATGGAGTTTGCACATTCTCCCCATGTCTACGTGAGTTTCCTCAAGGTGCTCTGGTTTCCTCTCACAGTCCAAAGATGTGCAGGTTAGGTGGATTAGCCACGCTAAATTGCCCATTAGTGTCCCAAGATGTGTGATTAGGTGGATTAGCCATGGTGAATATGCGGGATTATGGGGATAGGGTGCATAGAGGGCATGGGTAAGATACTCAGTTAGAGAGTTGGTGCAGACTCAATGGCCGTAATTTTACCGGGGCGGGCATTGCTTGTGGAACGAAATTCTCCATTGACCTCGGGAGGGATTTTACAAGCCTTGCCCAAGCGAGGTTGTACAATAGCGGCCACTGGGCCAAATGGCCTCCTTCTGCACTGTAGGGATTCTATGATTACTGTTTTCAGGAGTCAATACCTCTGGTGTGAGGCAAGGAGTGCCAGGATTTTGACCCAGCCACAATGAAGGAATGGCATTATAGTTCCAAGTCAGGATGGGGAAGAACTCAGAAATGCTCTTTGGGGTCTGGTGTCATGATGAACCATACTGATCTGAGCTGATGTCCAAAAGTGTTCTTGAATAAAGCAGACCTGATGCTAAATGGGAACTGTAGCCTTATAGCACATATCCTTCCTAGCTTCCCACCAGTACTTGTATTAAGCCAGCTGTTCAAATATGTATGGGAATCTAATAGTTGCCCTACCTCTGATTTTTCTCCTGTAATCCTTGCATACCTTCATAGGTAACTTAGTGGAGTGAGCGATTTGACTTGGAGCCCAACACTACACAATGCACTGTTACAGTGCAATCACCAGCATACACTTTAATAAGTCTCTCTTAAAATATCCCAGGGAAATACTTTTTCTCAGCTGATATTTTAATAGTTGTCTTTACCGACCGCAACCTGAAAAATGGAATGTAAGCATTGATTTTAATGCTGAATGTGATTAGATATGCAGAGAGTAATCGGAGATAAATAATGGTGGCAGATGCAGCTCCACTAATACATTCTTCAGAAGCACTGGCGTGAAGGACTTCTGCAAAATCATTTGCTGTTGAAGGGGAAAACACTCACAAAGCAATTTCATTACCGTTTCCTTGGATTCTAATCCAAATATTTATTTCCCAGCAAAGGGAATGATTATTCCTTGAGAATTGACACTGACATGTAGCAACTCACCAAAGCTTTTTCAACAGCACATTGCAAGCTCATGATCTCTACCACTTATGAGAATAAAAGTAACCAATACATGGGAGTGCCCGCACCTCCACGTTCACCTCCAGCTTCACCTCCAAGTCATGCCCCATCTTGTCTTGGAACTGTTTTGACATTCCCTCATCATTGCTGCGTCAAAAATCCTGGAACGTCCTAATTCGCAGCACTGCCTTCCAAACATGGACTGCAGTGGTTCAAGAAGGTGGTTCACCACTACCTTCTCAAGGGCAATTAGGGATGGGCAATAAATGGTGGATTTTTCAATGATGCATATGTGCTATGAAGAATAACATGGAAACACAGAAACATAGAAAAATTACAGCACAATACAGGCCCTTCAGCCCACAAAGTTGTGCCGAACATGTCCCTACCTTAGCGATTACTAGGCTTACCTATAACCTTCTTTCTTACTAAGTTCCATGTACTTATCTAAAAGTCTCTTAAAATACCCTATCGAATCCGCCTCCACCACCGTTGCTGGCAGCCCATTCCTCGCACCCACCACCCTCTGAGTGAAAAACTTACCCCTGACATCTCCTCTGTACCTACTCCCCAGCACCTTAAACCTGTATCCTCTTGTGGCAACCATTTCAGCCCTGGGCAAAAGCCTCTGACTATCCACTCGATCAATACCTCTCAACATCTTATACACCTCTATCAGGTCACCCCTCACCCTTCGTCTCTCCAAGGAGAAAAGGCCGAGCACACTCAACCTATCCTCATAAGGCATGCTCCTCAACCCAGGCAACATCCTTGTAAATCTCCTCTGCACCCTTTCTATGGCTTCCACATCCTTCCTGTAATGAGGCGACCAGAACTGAGCACAGTACTCCAAGTGGGGTCTGACCAGGGTCTTATATAGCTGCAACATTATCTCATGACTCCTAAACTCAATTCCTCGATTGATGAAGGCCAGTACACCATACGCCTTCTTCATCATGTGGTTATCTAGCTTCCCGTTTACCTCAACTACTTCTTGTGTTAGTGAGTTCCGCATAGAAATACAGAATCCCTGCAGCGCAGAAGTAAAAATGTTTACATTATAATGTGTGCAGTAGTTCAGTAATTAATTACAAGAAGTCCATCCTATGACAAAAATCACCAAAATGACACAGTTCAAGACGTGCATTGTTCTCATCTCATTTAAGATCAGGTATTAGACTCTAGTTGCTTGCCATTTGCCTCGCTAGCTATTTAAATTATTGTATGAACTATACCACCACAGTTGTAAACCACCGGCTGGATTATTTTGTTGCCACCCTTAATTCAAAGGAATTGCCACCAAGCTGATGTAAAAGCAAATGTGCAGAATGGGCAAATAATTGGAAAATGAACTTCATTATAGATAAATATGAAGCCGAACATTTGAAGAGAAAGATTAGGAGGGCAATGTATTCCTAGTGGTGTAGATTTTCACCTGTTCCCATAACGAGGTATTTTTCCTGGAGCTGTTCGCTGGTCCGTCACCAGGAGTTTGAGGGGTGCAACTCTGCATCAAACATGGCTGACCAGGAGTCTCTTCCACTCTCGCCACCTGCCATTGGCGTGACGGAAGGACTTACAGGTTGACACTCAACCTGTCTGACCACGTTATGAATGTACCTTTCTTGGCCATCAATTCCTGGGGTGGGACTGAAACCCGGAGATTCTGGATTAGAGGCAGGGATGATACCCACTGCACCACAAAACCTCCGAGGGTAAATATAGAAAACAAAAACACTAAAAATAATGATACTGATTTTAAAAAGTAAGAATAGTGAGCTTCATTTCTAGAATAACAGAATTTAAAATGCAGTGAAATTTTGGTAATTTTTCAAAGGACCTTCATTAGATTTTACTTGGAGTACTGGGCCTGGGTGAGATGCTCTTCCGGAGTGTCGGTGCAGACTCGATGGGCTCAATGGCCTCCTTCTGCACTGCAGGGATTCTGTATTTCTATATGGAACTCACTAACACAAGAAGTAGTTGAGGTAAACGGGAAGCTAGATAACCACATGATGAAGAAAAGAATGGAAGGAAATGTTGATGGATTTGAAGAGAGGTAGGAGGACGTTCGCAAGGTGCAAAGACATCACATGGCCTGTTTCTGTTCTGTAAACTCGACTCTGTAATTACCTTGTAACAATTTGTAAAACCATTTTCAACAATCAGCTTGAGAGAATTCTGGATTTAAGATGGTGATTTAACCAGGTTTATTTCTTAAATATTTACCACAGTGCTGTTGAAATATCCTTCACGTTTTCTTAAGATATGCAACACCTTTTATTTGATACTCGACTTTAGCAGCAACACTCTGGGGGTTTCTAGTGAAGCGTTCAGTTTTCAATTCTTCACGTTGTTGGGAGGGGAAGGATAGTTTTTCCACAGTGACTTTTTTTTATTTGATTTATTATCATCACTTGTATTGGTATACAGTGGAAAGCATTGTTTCTTGCACTCTGTACAGACAAAGCATACCATTCATAGAGAAGAAAAGAGGATTGTGCAGTATGTAGCCATAGCTAGGTGTAGAGAAAGATCAGCTTAATAGAAGGCAGGTCCATTCAGAAGTCTGATGGCAACAGGGAAGAAGCTGTTCTTGAGTCGGTTGGTAAGTGTCCTCAGATTTTTGTATCTTTTTCCCGATGGAAGAAGATAGAAGAGAGAATGTCTGGGGTGCATGGGGTCCTTGATTATGCTGGCTGCTTTGCTGAGGCAGTGGGAAGTGTAAATGAGTTAATGGATGGGAGGCTGATTTGCATGATGGACCAGGCTTCGTTCACGACCCTTTGTAGTTTCTTGCGGTCTTGGGCAGAGCAGGAGCCATACCAAGTTGTGATACATCCAGAAAGGATGCTTTCTATGGCACATCTGTAAAAGTTGGTGAGAATCAATGTGGATATGCCGTATTTCCTTAGCCTCTTGAGAAAGTCGAGGTGTTGGTGGGCTTTCTTAACTATAGTGTGGAGGGACCAGGGCAGGTTGGTGATCTGGACACCTAGAAATTTGAAGCACTCGACCATTTCCACTTCATCCCCTTCTCCTTTTCTGTTCGGACCTGCTCCCTGTACTTCCCTCTTCCACTAGACTGCTGACCCTTAAGGTCCAGAACACACTCGACATTCACTGTTACTTTTAATTTAGAGCAACTCATCTAAGATTCTTAGACTTATTTTCCTCAGCAACCTAATAGTATGTCTAGTTAGAGAGACTTAAACTGCTCCCATTACCGTACAACATAATCAATAACTGAACTAAAATCTGCTGTTTTATCTCTGTGGGTTCCCCTCTCTAGACTCCTGTTGCTCGGCAACAGCACAGTATTTTTCGACCTTGTGTTTGTTTTAACTTCCCTACAAGAGGTGTAAAACCACATTAAAAATGCAGATGACAGACTCCACTCTAAAACCAACCTAGATCTCGGGTTTCACTTTTTAAACCCACAAATAAAGAATATAAACTAAAGTTAAACTTAAAGCTTGTTGCTAATATCCACAACTACAACAAAGACTTACTTAAAAGTTATTGATTAGTCACAAGGGTAACATTAACAGTTGTGGTGAACCATTGTTGGTTCCCACCAGGTAGTGCTGAGCCAGGGTCTGGCCAGTACTATGAGTCTGTATATATGTTACTGTTGGGGTTAGGGTTGGGCTGTTCTACATGTTACTGTTGGGGTTAGGGTTGGGCTGTTCTACCTGTAATATAGTTCTTATGGTACATCCCAGTCGGGCTCCGCCTCCTGGGAGAGGTATAAAGGTCACTGCTCTGTCTGGGACCCTTTAGTCTGGGATCGTGTATTATATATGGTAGCTCTATTGTTGTAGTCAATCAAAGCCTTTATTTCCCCGAGTACCTCTAGCCTCGTGAGTTATATCGCGCATCAATTTTATTGACTACAACAATAGAGCTACCATATATAATACACGATCCCAGACTAAAGGGTCCCAGACAGAGCAGTGACCTTTATACCTCTCCCAGGAGGCGGAGCCCGACTGGGATGTACCATAAGAACTATATTACAGGTAGAACAGCCCAACCCTAACCCCAACAGTAACATGTAGAACAGCCCAACCCTAACCCCAACAGTAACATATATACAGACTCATAGTACTGGCCAGACCCTGGCTCAGCACTACCTGGTGGGAACCAACAATGGTTCACCACAACAGTGCAATGAAATTACTGTGAAAATCCCCTAATTGTCACGCCCTGGCACTTGTTCAGATACACTGAGGGAGAATTTAGCATGGCTAATGCACCTAACCAGCACGTCTTTCAGACTGTGGGAGGAAACTGGAGCACCTGGAGGAAACCCACACAGACATGGGGAGAACATGTAGACTCCACACAGACAGTGACCCAAGCCGGGAATCGAATCTGGGTCCCTGGCGCTGTGAGGCAGCAATGCTAACCACTATGCCACCATGCCACCCTATCCCTATTCCTGTTCCCCAACAGTGCTTTGACTTAGTTTTCAGCCCAGCGTCTCTGAGCTATTCTGCAATAGAAATTTGAATTGCGGAAATGTTGGAATTGAACTTTGATGTTGGTGTGACAGATTGGAAATTAACATTGTCTCAACATCTGGGGTTTCGATACGGCCCTGGAACTTTTCCAGACTTTGAAGAATTGTAGATTGGAGACAGTGTGAATAAATAGTTCCTTTCAATGCTACTCGGGCTTACAGGGAATACAAGTGTGGAAGTAGCTAATAATTTAATCCTTTATTCTGTGCATTTATAAAGGGTTTGTCAAAGATTCATTGGTTATCCCCACTGACTTCCCAGTTCCAAACCTTGTTTATGAATTAAGAAAATCAAAGTGAATATTAAATATTTAACATTTACCAGTTGTTCAGCCATAGATCAGTGGGAGACGTAGAATATTCCACTGAGTGCCATGAAATCCCGTGGGGAAGGTTTTCCGGTTCCCTTTCAAACCCCCACCTCTTCCCCCACAGCCCCCTTGCTGGCCCAGCTTTCAACAGCAGGAAAATGCGCAGCGCCTGTGCAGATTTACCTGGAGTATTGTGTGCAGTTTTGGTGTCCTCATCTGAGGAGGGATGTCCCTGCTATAGAGGCAGTGCAGCGAAGGTTTACCAGTCTGGTTCCTGGGATGGCAGCTCTGTCGTATGAGAAGAAATTAAGTCAGTTCGGATTGTATACATTGGAATTCAGAAAAGTGAGAGGGGATCTCATCGAAACTTATAAAATCCTAACAGGGTTTGACGGCGTAGATTCAGAAAGAATGTTCCTAATGGTGGGGGAGTCCAGCATATAGTTTGAGGGTAAGGGGTAAACCTTTTAGGGCTGAGGTGAAGATAAATTTCTGAGAGCGCTGAATCTGTGGAATTCACTACCACAGAAAATAGTTGAGGCCAAAACATTGCGTGCTTTCAAGAAGAAATTAGATATATCTCTTGAGGCTAAAGGGATAAAGAGATATGGGGAGGCAGGTGGGATCAGGATATTGAATTTGATGATCAGCCATGATAAAATGAATGGCAGAGCAGGCTCGAAGGGCCGAATGGCCTCCTCCTGCTTCGAGTTTCTCTGTTTCTATGTTTATCCACTCCTACACAGTCCATTAACCTGTTCTGGGGCAATGCCTGGCCAAAGCCACCACACGCACAAGCACAGTAATGGCTAAAAGGACAAAGCAAATTCACAGGCAGCACTGCAAAGGCTCTCTCATTAATACCTGGGAACCGGTCCCGCGGTTAGGAGAGCTGTCCCACAGAGAAGAAATGTGGCAGGCTGATGTTGCCACACGCACTGTATTATTTCAGCCAAATTCCAGACTCTCCATCACCAGCCTTTGGCTGCGCCCTTGTCCTATTGGTGGCCCCAGAGGTGATGACAGAGTGGCCTACAGGTGAGGGAGATAGGGAGCCTAAATCTTTGAAGTCTCATAGTTACCCATGTACTACACTCCTATAATTATAAACACACTTATGGTAGCGTGGCCCCTTTAAGGAGGTGATCCCTGAGGGTCACATGATTGGGCTGGACCCTATGGAGTGGCAATGCGGGAAGCCAAGCCAATCAGGTGCAAGGGCGCATGTCCCAGTCTGGGGAGGTCAAACATGAGTAAAGAAATCTTCCACTCTCCCTCAATTCCATTTGGCTTAATGGTTCTTCATGTTAAATGCCACTTGGAGGAAGCACTGAGGGTAACAGGAGCAACACATGTTCAGGGGATGGGTACTTCAATGTCCATCTGCAGAAATGTGACTCAGTACTGCTACTACTGATAAACTGGCCTGAATTATATTGTCATGAGATTGGGCTTGTTTCTGGTAAGTGAGAGAACCAACACAAGGAAATAGCTGACTTGATCTTGACCTCACCAACCTGCCAGTTGCAGATGTGCCTGTTCTGGGTTCTATAGTGTGTTCAGTGGTGTTCCTGCTGGTTCCATGGTCTCTGTTTGTACCTGAGTTTTATTCAGTGGTGGTAGAATTGTGGAGGGTGTCAACAGCCATTCGTTTGATGTGTAGCTCTGGTACCCAAACAGCTACCCTCTAACATCACTGGAAGGGCGGAATAGTAAGGGGATGTTCAGCTGCCATTGGATACTGTTATCCCAGGTGCTGCCCCTGAAGCGAGCATGGGCTTTCAGGATCCTTTGATGATGGTTAGATATTGTTGATGCATGAATGAAGTGTGAGCTCTTCCTGTTGATGAGAGCTGCTGTATTGCTGTAATAGATTGAATGTGACTTGTTGGTTCAAAGTATAAAAGGGTTTATTCCCAACGATACCTAGATGAATATATAGATACCAGTTGGAGCTGGGGAGGAGTGGAGAGTAGTCATGTATTCAGTTCTGTCAGACCCTATATATATATATATATATATAAGGTTCTGAAAGAACTGACTACATGACTACTCTCCACTCCTCCCCAGCTCCAACTGAGGACCTCCCCAAACTGGGACATGCGCCCTTGCACCTGATTGGCTTGGCTTCCCGCATTGCCAATCCATAGGGTCCAGCCCAATCATGTGACCCTCAGGGATCACCTCCTTAAAGGGGCCATACTACCATAAGTGTGTATATAATTATAGGAGTGTAGTACATGGGTAACTGCAGAGAAGAGCAGAGTCAGCAACTTCCAGAGCCTGCATCTTCCTGAACGTTTGCCACCTTATTCCCACCGGGCATTTGAAGCACTGTCGGAGAGTCCTCTGCCAGTCCACAGGCAGACCCACCAGAGATGGCTGTGATGGGGTTTTCGCACACTCGATGGGCTGATTTTTCTGACCCACACAGACTTCCGCCCTCAGCCTAAACATGATTATTTGATTTGATTTATTACTGTCACATGTATTGGTAGACAGTGAAAAGTATTGTTTCTTGCACACTATACAGACAAAGCATACCGTTCATAGAGAAGGAAAGGAGAGAGTGCAGAATGTAGTGTTACAGTCATAGCTAGGGTGTAGAGAAAGATCAACTTAATGCAAGGTAGGTCCATTCAAAAGTCTGATGGCAGCAGGGAAGAAGCTGTTCTTGAGTCGGTTGGTACGTGTCCTCAAACTTTTGTATCTTTTTCCCAACGGAAGGAGGTGGAAAAGAGTATGTCCGGGGTGCATTACTGGGTGTGCTGTTTCACCAGACAAGGTGCGGAAAGGATGGTTCAGGGAGGTGACTGGTGTCAGCAGTGCCAAACAGGAGGTAATCTCAACTCTGTCTTTTATTCAAATTATTCCACAGAATTTATAGGTCGCTCAGTCTATCTTCTCTGAACCATTATTCATGCTCTACGCAAGCCTCCTCCCCCGCCATCTCAGCTCACCCCATCTGTATATCCATCTATCCTTGTCTCCCTCATCTAATTATCTAATTTCCTCTTAAAAGCCCTGATGCTATTTGCCTTAGCCACTCCTTGGGATAGCGATGTTTCACATTTTCATTTCTCTCTGGGTGAAGAAGTTTCTCCTGAATTCCTTATTGAATTTATTAGTGTCTGTCTTATATCTAAAACCCCAGGAGGTGGAAAACATCTTCTCTATATCTATCAAAGCATTTCACAATTTTAAAATCCTCAATCAATCCCTTCTCTTTCCAAGAGGAAAGAGCCCAGACTATTCAATCATTGTAGATGGTTATAATCTCTCAGTTCTAGTATCATTCTTGTAAATTGCACTTTTTTCAGTGCTGTTATAGATCTTTTGTAGTGTGGAGAACAGAACTGTGCATTGTACGTAAGCATTGTGTCTCTACTCACCTCCTAATATTTGCTTGGAAGTGGTCCCACAGGCTTCAGGTACCCTTTCTCAAGCAGGTATTCTTCAAATGTAAACCAGCACCATGAGTGCCAGAGGGGCGACACGGTGGCACAATGGTTAGTACTGCTGCCTCACAGCGCCAGGAACCCGGGTTCAATTCCAGTTTTGGGTGGCTGTCTGTGTGGAGTTTGCACATTCTCCCTGTGTCTGTGTGGGTTTCCTTTAGGTGCTCCGGTTTACTCCCACAGTCCAAAGATGTGTAGGTTGGGTCGATTGGCCATGCTAAATTGCCAATTAGTGTCCAAACATATGTAGGTTAGATGGATTAACCACTGTAAATGTGTGGGGTAACGGGGATAGGGTGGAGGAGAGGGCCTGGGTAAGATACTCTATCAGAGAGCCAGTGCAGACTTGATGGGCCAAATGGCCTCTTCTGCACTGAAAGGATTCCATGATTCTATGAACCAAATCTGATTCTCTGCACAGTTAATGCCCTCACAAAAACCTCAGGTATTAAGGCTAATTACTACCTTGCCTCAGAGCAGATTAGAACAAGAAATGGTTTTGTGTTGTAGCACACGTGTATCCCTCCCTAACAACATTGCGGTGACACCTGCACCACATGGATTGCAACAGTTCAAGAAGGCAACTCAGCACCACTTTCTCAGGGGCAACATGGGATGGGCAATAAATGCTGGCCTTGCCAGTGACACTGAACATTTTTAAAAATGGCATTTTATTATTCACCTATTAGAAAGCTTTCTGATTATTTATTACAGTATTTAAGCTCATTTTCTCAGCTGCTATCCATATGATTGTCGGTTAGAACTGAATGAATAAAAATCCATTAAGTGCAATCATTATAGGTCAGTAATACAGGTCTCAATGCAATGGGAGCTAGTGCTAATAATGCATTGGCACAATTTGATCGCACATTTCTGTATATTTGGATTAGAGATTCAAGTGGATGGCATTGTTGGCTGTTCAGTAACCTATCCATAATGACATAATCACTATATTGCCACCGGACCACCTTTTTGAAGGAGATTTATTACAAATGCAAGGTTTCATAAAACTTACATTTTGGGATTTTAAAAAAAATTTAGGATAAAATGGAGGAATGAAAGGAATCATATTACCTGCTCAGAGTTCTGCTGACAGCAATCCTATGTGACTTGGATGTTAGAAGTTTAGAAGAACGAGAGGAAATCTATTTGAGGTGTACAAGGTGATAAGAGGGATTGACAAAGTAGAAGTGGAGAGGATGTTTCCTCTTGTGGGACAAGAGGTCATAGTTTTAGGACAGGGAGTGGCAGATTTAGAACAGAGATGGAGAGAAATTACTTCTCTCAAAGGGTCGCGATTCTGTGGGATTCACTACCTCAGATTAAGGTGGGTGCTGGGACATTGAGTAAATTTAAGGAAACGATAGACGGATTTTAAATTCATAAGGGTTTAAAGGACAGGAGAGGAGAAAGGGGAGGAAAGTGGACTTGAGGCCAAGATGAGATCAGCCATGGTCGTATTAAATGGTGCAGCAGGCTCAAGGAGCTACGTTGTTAACTCCTTATTCCTAGTTCTTATATTCTTATGTGTTAAAGGTTAGTTGGAGGGGAAGGGTGGGCAGGGGAATGGGTCGGGGGTAAGTGGAGGAATTGGAGCAGCGGGTTATCTTGCTGAGAAGAAGCTGCAAGATGTTCATGCTACAAACAATGACCAAAGCATCTGTGCTGATGGTGATTTGACTGTTGGTCTTCAAAGTCCCAGGAAGCTGTTAGGAATATCAGACTTTGTAAATGGTTATACTTTAACTTGTCTATTTAATTTCGAAACAGAATGAAGTTGAAAGTCTGAAGTTATCTAATTACCATTTCTACCTGGATACAATGCCCATGCGATTCACATTTCCATAGAAATGGGCTCTGAGAAGGGGAGTGTCCATAAGAAACCATTGACTCTCAAATGGCGTAACAAAGCTGACTCATCAGTTTCTCATAGGCATTTGGAGATGAGTAATAAATGCGAGCCTGGCCAAAGGTACCCCCATTTTGTTAAAAACTTGGGGAGTACTTCACTGTTGGAGGTGTCATCTCTGGGATGCATGGATATAAAAGATCCCATGACACTATCCTCAAAATGCAGGGGATTTTTCTTCTATTCCTTTTTCCTCAGTTCTTATATTGCTTCTTGTAGCAACTGGTGTGCTTGAACTATAGGCGAACGTCACACGGTCAGTGGGGTTGTACAGAGCAACAGATGGCAGGAGTCATGGAGTGAGAGAAGAAGGAGGCAGAAGAAGGAAGGGATGATGTTGGGGTGCACAGCTCTAGGGAGGAAATGTACAGATGTGAAGCAATGCACAGGAGAGAGTAACTCAGGTTTGGGAGGGCAAAGAAAGAGAGGAATTTGCAGAAGTTACATAAATGAGAGGCAAAAAAACAGAAAATGCTGCAAAATCTCAGCAGGTCTGACAGCATCTGTGGGAAGAGAATAGAGCCAACATTTGGAGTCTTGTTGACCCTTCGTCAGAGCTGAGAGCAAAGAGAATCAGCAGAGATTTATATTATTGAGGTGGGGGGAGGGGGTGTGGAATTGGACAAAGGGAATGTAAATGAGGACACAGAAGACTGAGAAGGTGCTAAGAGTGTCCATTAAATGATCAGAATGTGCGAATGGCAGCACAGAGGTACAGATTGTTAAAGGACTGCCTGAAGGACATGGCAGTTGCACTGAAGCTGGTGGTGGTGGTGGTGGTGGTGGGGGGGGGGGGGGGGGGGGGGGGTGGTAAAAGGAGAGGAACAGGGTAAAAGTAAAGAGAAAGGAGGAGTCGAAAAGAGAGGGGCAAAGTAAAAGGGAGATAGGAAGCAATAAGCAAAAACTTACTTATTGTCACTTGCATCTCCCTATCTCTGTAATCACCTTTAGTTCCACAAGCCTTTAAGATCTTTGCATTCCTTCAATTCTGACATTTTGCATGTCCCAGATTGTAATTATCAGCTGCTCAAAATCATAGTGAAACAAAAGTCCATGAGCTCCTCACACTTATTGTTGGTGATGAGGTGAAGGAGATGGAGGAGAGGAGTTTAAGAAAATGGTTTGTACTCAGAGAGAAGAAGGCACCATGAATGCCACCATGAATGATCCTTGAATAACAGGCTCTTAAATGCATCTGTCTTATTCCCCAAGTGGTAGCGTCTTCCACGTCCTCACCACTGTCTGGGGAAAGAGGTTTCTGCCAAACTTCTGACTTAATTGATCAGTGACTATCTTATATTTATGACTTCTAGTTGTGGAAGATGTAATATGTATATACATCAAATGGATTTATTCCATGTGCTATATATAAATTAATTTGTTTCTTTTTTTGACAGTGCCGATGAAAGATTTGATGCGACTTTTCATACCAATGTTCTTGTAAATTCCAGTGGGTTTAGTAAATACATCCCACCAGGTGAGTGCTGTTGACAGTATAAAAACTCATCCAATAAGGTTCAGGTCATAGTGAAGGCAAGCTTATTCTTAACCATCCCCCACCAATTCCCCCCATCACCCATCCACCCTTTAAAGGAAAGGAAAGCGCCCACAGTGCTTCAGGAGGGAATTTCCAGGATTTTGACCCAGTGACGGTGAAGGAATGGGGATATATTTCCAAGACAGGATGGTGAGTGACTTGGAGGGGAACTTGCAGGCGGTATTGTCACTCATCATTTTTTTAAGGTTTCCTCTACTTTGTAGCAAGTTTCCACTTCTTAGGGAACTGAATGGGAAAACGCACGTGGGTCATCTTGAGGTGCAGCAGCAGAGGCTAAAGTAACTGGTACGGGGTGTTACGGTGGCACAGGGGGTGTCACAGTGCTTAGCAATACTGCCTCACAGCTCCAGGGTCCTGTGGTTCAATTCCAAACTTGGGTGATTACCTGTGTGGAGTTTGCACAATCTCCCTGTGTCTGCGTAGATTTCCATCGGGTGCTCTGGTTTCCTCCCACAGCCCAAAGATGTGCACGTTAGATGGATTAGCCATGGTAAGACTATTTCCTCGGGTGGATGGAGCTATTACAAGGGGGCATAACTATAGGGTTCATGGTGGGAGATATAGGAAGGATATCAGACGTAGGTTCTTTACGCAGAGAGTGGTTGGGGTGTGGAATGGACTGCCTGCAGTGATAGTGGAGTCAGACACTTTAGGAACATTTAAGCGGTTATTGGATAGGCACATGGAGCACACCAGGATGATAGGGAGTGGGATAGCTTGATCTTGGTTTCAGATAAAGCTCGGCACAAAATCGTGGGCTGAAGGGCCTGTTCTGTGCTGCACTGTTCTATGTTCTATGTTCTTAAATGGGTGAGGTTATGGGGATAAGGCAGAGGAAAAGGCCTTGGTAAGATACTCTGTCAGAGAGTCGGTGCAGACTCATAGAGTCATAGAGGTTTACAGCATGGAAACAGGCCCTTCGGCCCAACTTGTCCATGCTGCCCTTTCTTTTTTAAAACCCCTAAGCTAATCCCAATTGCCCGCATTTGGCCCATATCCCTCTATACCCATCGTACCCATGTAACTATCTAAATGCTTTTTAAAAAGACAAAATTGTACCCGTCTCTACTACTACCTCTGGCAGCTTGTTCCAGACACTCACCCACCCTCTGAGAAAAAACTGCCCCTCTGGACACTTTTGTATCTCTCCCCTCTCACCTTAAACTTATGCCCTCTAGTTTTAGACTCCCCTATCTTTGGGAAAAGATATTGACTATCTAGCTGTTCTGTGCCCCTCATTATTTTATAGCCCTCTATAAGATCACTCCTCAGCCCCCAACACTCCAGAGAAAAAAGTGCCAGTCTATCCAGCCTCTCCTTATAACTCAATCCATCAAGTCCCGGTAGCATCCGAGTAAATCTTTTCTGCACTCTTTCTAGTTTAATAATATCCTTTCTATAATAGGGTGACCAGAATTGCACACAGTATTCCAAATGTGGCCTTACCAATGTCTTGTACAACTTCAACAAGACATTCCAACTCCTGTATTCAATATTCTGACCAATGAAACCAAGCATGCCGAATGCCTTCTTCACCACTCTGTCCACCTGTGACTTCACTTTCAAGGAGCTATGAACATGTACCCCTAGATCTCTTTGTTCTGTAACTCTCCCCAACGCCCTACCATTAACTGAGTAAGTCCTGCCTGGTTCAATCTACCAAAATGCATCACCTCGCATTTGTCTAAATTAAACTCCATCTGCCATTCGTCAGCCCACTGGCCCAATTGATTAAGATTCTGTTGCAATCCGAGATAGCTTTCTTCACTGTCCATGATGCCACCAATCTTAGTGTCATCTGCAAACTTACTAACCATGCCTCCTATATTCTCATCCAAATCATTAATATAAATGACAAATAACAGTGGACCCAGCACTGATCCCTGAGGCACACCGCTGGTCACAGGCCTCCAGTTTTGAAAAACAACCCTCTACAACAAATTTTGTATCCATTTAGATACCTCATCCTGAATCCCGTGAGATTTAACCTTATGCAACAACCTACCATGCGGTACCTTGTCAAAGGCCTTGCTAAAGTCCATGTGGAACTCGATGGGCCGAATGACCTCCTTCTGCAGTGTAGGGAGGCTATGATTCTAATTGTGATTGATAGAGATTGTTGGTTGGTGAGTGATGGGGTGGAGGGTGTTGATCTGAGACTAGTGGTGGCCTTTTTTTTAATTCATTCATGGTACATGGGAGTCACTGGCTGGCCAGCATTTATTGTCCATCCCTAGTTCCCAAGGGCAGTTGAGAGTCAACCACATTGCTGGGGCTCTGGAGTCACATGTAGGTCAGACCAGGTAAGGACGGCAGATTTCCTTCCCTAAAGGACAATAGTGAACCAGATGGGTTTTTCCGACAATCGACAATGGTTTTGAGGTCATCAGTAGATTCTTAATTCCAGATTTCTTTTCTATTGAATTCAAATTCCACCATCTGCCATGGCAGGATTCGAACTCAGGTCAGGACATTAGTTGAGTTTCTGGATTAATTTTCTAGCGATAATACCACCAGGCCATCGCCTCCTCACATTTGAAGATGCATCCATTAACCTTGACCACTTTTGTAACGTCATTGAACTTTTTGCAGCACTGCAATTGTGTCCTCAGGGTTTGGCCCCTGGCATTTTCCTACATGACTATCTGCTCCCACTCCCTTTTAAACATGGAGAGTTTTCTGACTCTCTGCAAATGCAGGAAAACTCTCCAACTTCCCACTGCCTCCACCCACCCACCAAATTGAACATCAAAGTGTCTTACAGCACATTTTCTCCTATTCTTCATTCTTTCCTAGATCTGATTTACTTTGCATGCATGGCTACCAGCAGCTGCTCCAGCCACAATGCACCTCCTCCAAGCCTCCCCCGAGTCACCAAACAAGTTACAATTATAGGGGCCCCTGCAAATGCATGAAGCCAATGAACAGCAGAGTTAGTGCTGACTGCACACCAAGGTTGTTCACATGAGCAGGCAACACACAGGTGGATGTGCTGCCTGCCTTGAACAGACATGGGTTCATTCGGAAATCTCATAGGAGAGACTGAATCCTCTTACACGCTTATCACAGAATCCTACAGCACACATATCCTTGACAAAATGTACTGCGGTGCTAGTTTTTCATTCTGAAATTGGCAGACTGTCAACGTTGAATGGCTGCTGTAGCAACTTCTGAACCAAGTCGGCATTTATAGCACACCTTCAGTGAAATGATCATAGAAACCGACCATATTCAAAGCATAATTTGTAGTGAGTACCATATTATTGTGGGGTTGAAATAAAGGTCATAAGAGAAGCTAACTGCTATTGACACAGTACCTCTGGTGGTGTTGAAAGGTCATAGCATTTGATTTCTATAATGTTCTAGCCCTATCTTTGATCTGTTTTTGTTTCCAATGTGAAATTACGTCTTGCTTTAATTATCTTTAAAGACTGCTGCAATAGATTCTCCAATGGGTTCAGCAATGCCTCATTGATATATTTACATCAATTATTTACAACTAATTTCACGTTAGTTACATTGCCTGCAGGAGCAACCCTGTATCCCTCCATAATATCATTTTCCCCAGCAACACTGATGCACAGTGGACTCAAGTTTCAGGTTTGCACATGGAGCATTCCAGATCTCTGGATTATTTGCTTGGTATTTTCACAAAATAATTCCTTCCCTTTCACAAGATGCTTATCAATCTGCAGAACCACATCATTGGTTGATTGATTATTGTCACAAAGAATCATAGAATCCTACAGTGCAGGAGGCCATTCGGCCCATTGAATCTGCACTGACCACAATCCCACCCAGGCCCTATTCCCATAACTTCATGCATTTACCCTAGCTATTCCCCCTGACACTTAGTGGCAATTTAGCATGGCCAATCCACCTAACCTGCACATCTTTGGACTGTGGGAGGAAACTGGAGCACCCAAAGGAAACCCACGCAGACACGGGGAAAATGTGCAAACTCCACACACACAGTGACCCAAGCTGGGAATCGAACGCGGGTCCCTGGCGCTGTGAGACAGCAGTGCTAACCACTGTGCCATCGATGTATTAGGATACAGTGAAAAGTATTGTTACTTACGTGCTATACAGACAAAACATATCGTTCATAGAGCACATAAGGGAAAAGGAAAGGAGAGGGTGCAGAATATAGTGTTGCAGTTACAGATAGGGTGAAGAGAAAGATCAGCTTAATATATGATAGGAACATTCAAAACTTTGATGGCAGCAGGAAGAAGCTGTTTTTGAATCAGTTGGCATGTGTTTTCAGACTTCTGTATCTATGTCCTGACAGAAGAAGGTGGAAGCGAGTACGTTCAGGGTGCGTGGGTTTCTTGATTATGCTGGCTGCTTTCCCAAAGCAGCGTAAGGTGTGGATGGAGTCAATGGATGGGATGCTGGTTTGCATGATGGACTGGGCTACGTTCACAACCCTTTGTAGTTTATTTTGGTCTTGGTCAGAGCAGGAGCCATACCAAGCTGTAATGTAACCGGAAAGACTGCTTTCTATGATTTCAGTGCGCCTTCCTTAGATAATACACCCTCGTATCAGACTCTAACCTGAAGCTTCTGGCTCAGAGTCAGGGGTGCTCATTAGTGAGCAAAGCAGCCTCCTGATGTTGGGTGTACAAAATTGATGTTACTCTGCTGAATATCACATCATTAAATACTGACTATGTTATGATCATTCACACTTTCAGCAAAATAAATGCACTTGGGGCATTTATTTTTTTACCTATCATGACTAGGAAAAAAATTAATTAAGACAGAACGGGATTGTCTCCTTGAACTTCAAAGCCTATATTAGATAAGCTGATCCCTAACAATTATTATAAAAGTGTAACTTCAATGTGGAGTTCAGAGATCAGTTGAAATTGATGTTGTTATTTTATGAAATCCCCTCAATATTACATCCTTATAGAATGTACTTCCAGAAATCCAAGCATTTCATTATTATCTTTAGACTGCTGCAATAGATTCTCCAATGACAAAACTAATATTTGCTAATGCAATCATCAATAAAGCCATTTTGGACGTCCTCTAAGTGTGGAAATCTGACTTGACTTTTTATTAATATGTTACATTCTCAGCATTCTCGCAACATCTGTACCTTGGTTATTAAATTAGGCAGCTGGTAACACAACAGGGAAAATTGAATGATGTAATTGTATCCCAAACAAATAAGCTGTGAGGTTTTTAATCGCAACTTTTGAATACATCCCATATTCCAGATGAAAAGGGCTGATGGTTTCCCCATCTAACCATTCTCTGCGCTGTCAATGTTTCAATGGATTACATGGCAAAAGAGTGGTCCATCTCTTTGTGAATCATTGAGCTTCGAGCCTAAATTGAATAGCCTTGGGATATTTAGGTTAACATATTGATAAACACTTTAGATTTAAATGTACTTGTCTCCTTTAATTAGAAAAATACTTATCCTGAAAATTTCTGGAGACTTTATTTCCCTTTTATTGTCATAATATAGCCCTACAGTCTGCATTTTGTAGATTAAATTTTCCAGTTGAGACCCTGAAGAGATGAGACTGGAAGTCACATTTTAAAAAATTCATTTGTGGGCATGGACGTCACTGGCTGGCCAGCATTTATTGCCCATCCCTAGTTGCTCTTGAAGGACAGTTGAGAGTCAACCACATTGCTGTGGCTCTGGAGTTACATGTAGGCCAGACTAGGTAAAGATGGCAGATTGCCTTACCGAAAGGACATTAGTGAACCAGATGGGTTTTTCCGACAATAATGATTTCATGGTCATCAGTGGATTCTTAATTCCAGATATTTTTTATTGAATTCAAATTCCACCATCTGCCGTGGTGGGATTCGAATCCGGGTCCCCAGAACATTAGCTGAGCTTCTGATTTAATAATCTGGTGATAATACATCTAGGCCATCACCTCCCCGCCCCCCCACCCCCTCCCGGATCTCTCCAGGAATCGGAGTGGGCGAGGGGTTGAGCATGGGAAGGTCCGTTAACCTCGGGTGGGGATTTAATGGTTTCGGGATGGGCGAGGCTGGAAAATCCATTGAATCTGGAACTTTCTGGTTTGCACACATATCAACTTCAAGCTTTTCTTCCAAAGCTTCAACATAACAACTTGTACCTCTAACCTAATAAAATCTCCCAGATAAATTGAAAGATAGAATTAACTGAGAGATGAAAGTCGTCATTAGGTCACAGAAGTAGCATGCAAAGGCATGGTTTGAAGGAGGTTTTTAAAATAAGACAAAGAGGTAACAAGATGATGGTGGAAGTCAAACAGTTTATTATTGAAATTACATGCTTTAATGTCTTTGGAAAATGTAGGTATTCTGAAGAGCACATGCTACATTGATGTCCGCTGGTTCCCCTTTGACGTCCAAAAGTGCAACTTAAAGTTTGGCTCCTGGACACATAATGGTTGGCTATTGGACCTGCAAATGATGGAAGCTGATATTTCTACCTATTTACCAAATGGAGAATGGGACCTTGTTGGTATGTGCAATTCTCTGCAAATATTTTATTGATAAATAAAAACACATTGCATAAAATCAACAACGTTAAACCGAGGAGGAAGGAAAACAAAAATCTTATGACATTTTATCCCAATTATGTCGCTCCAAAGTGCATTTGAACTAATATTTAACATGCTGCCACCTCCATAATCTATGACTATCTTTCCCACAACCAAGCTTGAATTTCTTTAATCAGGTTTCTGCTTCTGTCATAACACTGAAATGGTGAATCTAATTTATAAGTGGCATACTGCGTGATTCTGTGAGTTTTCTCTCCTCATTCTCCATGCTCTCTCTGCCACCTCTGACATGGATGGTGACACCATCATCCCTCACTATCTTCTCCCTACTATCCTTATTCTTTTAGCTTCATTTGAATGAAGAACAGCATAGCATGTGACTTCCTGATTGCTTGCCATACCTGCATGTTAACTTTCTTGTGGTCATGTACAAGGTCCCAAGAAATCAGTCTGCTTACCCAACATTTACTCATCCCCCTTCTTTTAACTGTTTCCCAATCCTTCCCACAAAAATGATTAATTACAGACTTGCCCACAATATACTCTTTCTACCACTTTATTGCCAGTTGTTTAACTCATTTGTATCCCTTTGTATTCCCTTTATGGGAGCGATTCTCCCCAAAAAATTCTGAGTGTCGAATTCGTGTGAAAACTGGAGTAAATCATGTTGTTTTTTCAATGGGAGTTCTAAAACGAAACTCCCACACTCTGTGCAATGCAGAGTGCACTAGCGTGAAGCGCATAAATAATCAATGGGCAGGACCTATCCCCGCTGGAGAGGCCGGCAGCATAGCACAGAGCAGGCCACTGCATATGCACTGATATGTCAATGCTGAGGTCCGCGCATGCACAGTCTGCCGGCCTCCCGATCACTGGCCAGCTCAATCGCGGTCCAGCTCCGTGAACTCCACAACACCGGCCCTCCACCCCACCCACCCCCCCCCAAGGCCCGATCGCTGGACCCCAAGCATGTCCGAGCCCAGCCCTGACCCCCCACCTCGATCACTGCCCCCCCCCCCCCCATCTCCCGTTCAACACCCCGACCCTCCCCCATCCCACCAACAGACCAAACAATCCCCCCTCCCTCTGGCAAGCCAAACCGCCCCCCCCGCAACCCCACCCTGATGGCCAGCCCTGACCGTGGGCCTCCCTCCCTCTGGTTGCAATCCCCCACCCCCACCAATCGCTCCCCCCAGAGGGGGCCCCATCAGGCCCCGCTCCCTTTAGGCCCCACCCTCTTGGCACTGCCCTATGCCCGATGGGCAGTGCCTAGGTGCCCCTGGGCATTGGCACTTTGCCCCTTGGACAGTGTCAGGGGGGCCCAGGCTGGCACTGCCAGGGTGCCAATGCCCTTGGGCAGCACCCCCCACCCGGCACCTGACTCTCTTGGGGGTGCCGATTGCCCCCCTTCACTCCAGCGGAGTCGGGCCACCAGCTCCCTGAAGGTGGAGAGCTATTGTAAAGCTCGCTGGAGTGAAACACTCCTGGCGGGGGGTTGGGGGGGAGACGTTGCTGGGCCTGGGACTGAAGTCTAATTATATTTAAATTAGATTTGCATGCTCCTTTGTATGCCTAATGTAGCTCCATGCCAATTTCCAACGTGGAGCTGACTGTGTCGATAATCCACTGCTGGAATATGCGCTTTGAGCCGGTTGCCCAGCACGGATCACACTAATCCGGCCCTGCTGAAATCTCCCGGCCTGCTGCGCTAAAAAATTAGCGCAGTGGGATGAGAGATCGCCTCCTGTATCTTTCTCACAGTTGACTTCCCTTCACTTTGTATCATCAGCAACCCAGGATACATTGCACTCAGTTCCCTCACCTAACTCATTAAAATAGAGAACAAATAACCAATGCACTCCACTTTTATCACCCTGTCATCCTACAATGAACTATTGATTTTTCCTCTCTGTTTGATGTCCAGTAACCAACCCTCAACCAATGACAATATATTATCCCTAATCCCTTAGGATGGGATTTTCCCACCACGCTCACCCCAAAACCGAAAAATCCCACCCAAGGTCAACCACAGCCCCCTCCCCCCACCCCCCACCCCCCACCCCTCCCCGCCCCCCGCCCCCACCCTGTATGATTCCTATGGCAGGTGAGACGGAAATATCACCCCAATAGTGTCAGAAGCCTTTGAGTTGGACCTTATTGAATGCCTGCTGATAATCCAGATATACTGGCTGGGATTCTCCCACCTCGCCTGTGGCTGGGATTCTCCAGTCCCGCTGCTGCTGTGAATGGTGATTTGGCTAAGTGCCAAATTCTCCATTCTCAATGGCAGCGGTGGCAGGGCGAATGGCATTGGACAATTCCGGCAACTATATCCATTGGTTCTCCAATGGATCTACCTGGTTAGTTACATTCTCAAAATGCTCGAATAAAAGTTTATCATTTATTTGTTAGTCACAAGTAGGTTTACATTAACATTGCAACGAAGTTACTGTGAAAATCCCCTAGTTGCCACACTCCGGCGTCTGTCCGGGTACACTGTGGGAGAATTTAGAACGGCCAATACCCCTAAGCAGCACCTCTTTCAGACCGTGGGAGGAAACCAGAGCACCCGGAGGAAACCCACACAGACACGGGGAGAACGTGCAAACTCCACACAGACAGTGACCCAAGCTGGGAATTGAACCCAGGTCCCTGGCGCTGTGAGGCAGCAGTGCTCACCACTGTGCCACCATGCCGCCCTGGCCTAAATTTATCACAGTAACAGATTTGACAACACCAGGTTAAAGTCCAACAGGTTTATTTGGTAGCAAATACCATTAGCTTTCGGAGCGCTGCTCCTTCGTCAGATGGAGTGGAAATCTGCCCCGATTTCCACTCCATCTGCCCAGATTTCCACTCCATCTGACGAAGGAGCAGCGCTCCGAAAGCTAATGGTATTTGCTACCAAATAAACCTGTTAGACTTTAACCTGGTGTTGTTAAATCTGTTACTGTGTTTACCCCAGTCCAACGCCAGCATCTCCACATCATGACTAAATTTATCAAACATGATTTCCTGTTCATGCAATGATGTTGTGATTTTCCTCATGCCCCTGTTACTGTACATTTAATAATAGATTCTTACAAATGCAGGGACTTGTTGGCTTGCCCAGCAGAAAATGCAACAACAAAACAATCATTATGATTACATGATAGCAGGCGTATTTGCTTAATGAGCAAAGAAGTCATGGATGACATTGGATACATCTGGGAATTTTATGACTGCTCAGATAAACAATATTCAGATTCAAATCAATACTTAATAGCCAGGTATGGAGAGGAAGATCTCTTCACTTTGCCACATTGTCATTTTGAATCTTTGCAAAGCATTGATGCTCTATTACAGATAGATGTGCTAAATTTCATGTATTAATCCATTGATCCACATAAAAGTAGAAATAAATTACTTTGAATTAATATCAAATGCTCCACTGTTAAATTAGAACATCCTTGTGGAGCAAGTGCATGTATTTTGGAAGCTGGCTTATCTATCATTTCTCTGCAGTGATTAATGAGGCTTGTAGCTTATTAATCAACCTCTTAATGACTGAGAGACTGAGCTTACCCACTGAGGCTACATTAAGGAGAGGAAAATGGATAAGAAAGATTCATCCTCTTCACAGTTCATTTTAAGTGATATTTTTATTGATGAAATCCAGAACACTGCCCTTCAAATGCTTGCAGTTCCAGGGAATTGAATATTTACTTTGTCTGATTTTAGGGAAAGATTGAGTTGGGGAACTTCCCTATCCTGCAGACCCATCTCCTTTAAAATTCCCTCACCCTTTTTGTTCTGGGGAGTTCAGGCAGACCCAAGATGCCAACAGAAGCAGGCAAATCACGCAAACCAGCCTCCCATCCATTGACTTTGTCTACACTTCCCGCTGCCTTGGAAAAGCAGCCAGCATAATTAAGAACCCCACACACCTAGGACATACTTTCTTCCACCTTTTTCCATCAGGAAAAAGACACAAAAATCTGAGGTTGCGTACCAACCAACTTAAGAACAGCTTCTTCCCTGCTGCCATCAGACTTTTGAATGGACCTACCTCACACTAAGTTGATCTTTCTATACACCCAAGCTATGACTGTAACACTACATTCCGCACTCTCCTTTCCTTCTCTATGAACGATATGCTTTGCCGATTCAAACCGCGCAAGAAACAATACTTTTCACTGTATACTAATACATGTGACAATAATAAATTGAATCAAATCAAATAACCAGCCAGAAGATTAGAAAACCCATCTCAATTACTGGGAAATTGCCAGTTTTAATTATGAATGATGTGGAGATGCCGGCGTTGGACTGGGGTGGGCACAGTAAGAAGTCTCACAACACCAGCTTAAAGTCCAACAGGTTTATTTGGCAGCACAAGCTTTCGGAATCTCGCTCCTTCATCAGGTGAGTGAGGACTTGTGTTCACAAACAGGGCATATAAAGACACAAACTCAATTTACAAGATAATGGTTGGAATGCGAGTCTTTACAGGTAATCAAGTCTTAAAAGTACAGACAATGTGAGTGGAGAGAGGGCCAAGCATAAGTTAAAGAGGTGTGTATTGTCTCCAGCCAGGACAGTTAGTGAGATTTTGCAAGCCCAGGCAAGTCGTGGGGGTTACTGATAGTGTGACATGAACCCAAGATCCCGGTTGAGGCCGTCCCATGTGTGCAGAACTTGGCTATCAGGTTTTGCTCAGCAATTCTGCGCTGTCATGTGTCGTGAAGGCCGCCTTGCAGAACACTTACCCAAAGATCAGAGGCTGAATGCCCGTGACTGCTGAAGTGTTCCCCGACTGGAAGGGAATACTCCTGCCTGGTGATTGTCGAGCGGTGTTCATTCATCTGTTGTCGTAGCGTCTGCATGGTTTCCCCAATGTACCATGCCTCTGGGCATCCTTTCCTGCAGCGTATCAGGTAGACAACGTTGGCCGAGTTGCAAGAGTATGTACTGTGTACCTGTTCTCACGTGAGATGATGGCATCCATGTCGACGGTCCGGCACGTCTTGCAGAGGTTGCTGTGGCAGGGTTGTGTGGTGTCATGATCACTGTTCTCCTCAAGGCTGGGTAGTTTGCTGCGGACAATGGTCTGTTTGAGGTTGTGCGGTTGTTTGAAGGCACTCCACACCAGCATCTCCCACGACGACAGCATTGCTGCAACTGCCTCAGTACTCAACGCCAACAACTGCCAATCTCCAGATGCAATTCTACAACTCATCCGCTTCATCCTGGACCACAACGTCTTCACCTTCAACAACCAGTTCTTCATCCAGACGCACGGAACAACCATGGGGACCAAATTCACACCTCAATATGCCAACATCTTCATGCACAGGTTCAAACAAGGCCTCTTCACTGCATAGGACCTTCAACTGATGCTATACACTAGATACATCGATGACATTTTCTTCCTTTGGACTCATGGCGAACAATCATTGAAACAACTATATGATGACATCAACAAGTTCCATCCCACCATCAGACTCACCATGGACTACTCTCCGGAATCGGTTGCATTCTTGGACACACGCGTCTTCATCAAGGACGGTCACCTCAGCGCTTCACTGTACCGCAAGCCCACGGATAACCTCACGATGCTCCACTTCTCCAGCTTCCACCCTAAACACATTAAAGAAGCCATCCCCTACGGACAAGCCCTCCGTATACACAGGATCTGCTCAGATGAGGAGGATCGCAACAGACACCTCCAGACACTGAAAGATGCCCTCATAAGAACAGCATATGGCGCTCGACTCATCGAGCGACAGTTCCGACGCGCCACAGTGAAAAACCGCACCGACAACCTCAGAAGACAAACACGGGACACGACGGACAGAGTACCCTTCATCGTCCAGTACTTCCCCAGAGTGGAGAAGCTATGACATCTTCTCCGGAACCTTCAACATGTCATCGATGAAGACGAACATCTCGTCAAGGCCATCCCCACACCCCCACTTCTTGCCTTCAAACAACCGCACAACCTCAAACACACCATTGTCCGTAGCAAACTACCCAGCCTTGAGGAGAACAGTGATCATGACACCACACAACCCTGCCACAGCAACCTCTGCAAGACATGCCGGATCATCGACACGGATGCCATCATCTCACGTGAGAACACCATCCACCAGGTACACGGTACCTACACTTGCGACTCGGCCAATGTTGTCTACCTGATACGCTGCAGGAAAGGATGCCTGAGGCATGGTACATTGGGGAGACCATGCAGACGCTACAACAATGGATGAATGAACACCGCTCGACAATCACCAGGCAGGAGTGTTCCCTTCCAGTCGGGGAACACTTCAGCAGAGGTATTCAGCCTCTGATCTTCGGGTAAGCGTCCTCCAAGGCGGCCTTCACGACACATGACAACGCAGAATTGCTGAGCAGAAACTGATAGCCAAGTTCCGCACACATGAGGATTGCCTCAACCGGGATTTGGGGTTCAGTTGAATTCAGGTAAATTGAGTCACAGCTGTCAGAACAAACCATTCCAGCTCACAGATAACTGAGTCTATTAAAATTGCAAAAGCATCTGACTAAGTTTTGATAAGCTACACCAGATGGCCTGTCAATCAAATCAGTCTAGGTGCAAGTGGACCTGGTTTTCTCTAACTGACAGCTGCTGCAATTTTTTTTTCATTTTAAAAGTACTCTCGTCATTTACATAATTTCAGATTGTTACATTAGATTTCCCAATCTCTACAGAAAAGCTCATTTAACTTACAATACATCATTTAACAATTGAAATTCAAACAATAATTTTGTTGTATGTGGACGAGCCTGCTCACATCCTTAGCCCATGTCAGTGAAAGATGCCAGAAATGGGGATAGGGGCTTGAATCTCGTATTTGGACCCCACCCGCCATTTTTAAAGGTCTGCCAATGTTCCCAATGGCAAAATCCATCCATTGTCATTGCCATGGTAACAACTTCTGCTCAGCCATAACGAGTCTGAACATCCTTAACAGACAAGTGTTGTTGAGAGGTTATGAGTATTTATTATTGCTGAATTGAGACATATTTCACTTCCCTGCCGGCTCTTCCCCATTCCCTGTTACTTTAAAAAAAAAATGTCATCGTTTTCATTGATTTTGCTTTATTTCTTCCCTTTTTGACTTAAAAATTAAAATTTGCTTGCTTCCAACTTTTAATTTTATCTCTGAGAATCCACACATTTTGGTTTCTCCCCCCCCCACCTCACCCCTCACCCATTGCCTGAGAATGCCTGAATGGCACTCCCAGATGGTTCAATTAATCAAACTAATGCAGCTGAACCAGTGAGTCACAGAATCATTTCCTGGTCTGTGCTGAGCGAGGTGACCTCAGGCAAGGGAGAAATGCTGAACCTTTATAAATCACCGCTCAGGCCTGAGCTGCAGGATTGTGTCCAATTCTGAGCAATACAAATGGATATCAAATCAATGGAGACAGGGAAGAAGAGATTTACCAATGGGTATCAGGGACAAGTTATGCGAGGAGATGGGAGAAGCTGAGGTGATGTTCCTCAGAAAGGAGAAGGTTAAGGGGATATTTAATAGTGGTGTTCAAAATTATGAATTCGGGCTTTGATGGAGTAAATGCAAAGAAACTGTCAATAACCTGAACAAATGAAAAAAAAAGAATTTTTTATGGCACAGCTTATGGGTCAGGCGAAACATGAGTGCTTTCCCCTTTCCCTCATCTAAGCCTTCCATTATGATCTCTCCCCAACAAGCGTTCCATTCCACAATTCCTCACTCTCTCCTGACTGCAGCACATTAAGAATTCTTGTCTCCAGCTGCTGTCTTCTCAACATAGTCCATGGCCAGAAGGGAAATGGAGGAAAATTGCTGATGAAGTCCAACCATTAAATTAAGCAGAGCTCATTTGCCCTCCTGGTATTTCTGGTTTCCAATTGCTGACACACGCCCCTATTCCCTCCCCGCCTTTGCAGAAATATCAGGGACACAAAAGGTGTGTGTGCGGGACCTCTGAAATGAAGAGGTTTGAAGGTCCATTTCTGCACATCAACCTGCTATCCTTCTTTTCAACGACTAACATTGTGCATCTTTAGCATTTGCTATCTTTATCATTAATGCAGTGGACAATACCCAGAGAGGGGTCACAAAGATGATTCTCAATTATGAAAAATGGTTCACAGGAGTGAATTCATTCTATTAGAGAAAAGATGAAACAAGGTTTCAATTACTGTCGTAAAAGAAAATACGTAGAATTATAGAATCTATAGTGCAGAAGGAGGCCATTTGGCCCATTGAGCCTGCACCAACATCAATCCCACTTAGATCTCATCCCCATAACCCTACATATTTACCCATCTAATCCCCCTGACACTAAGGGGCAATTTGTCATGGCCAATCAATCTAATCCACACATCTTTGGACTGTGGGAGAAAACCCATGCAGACACGGGGAGAATGTGCAAACTCCGCACAAACAGTGACCCGAGACTGGAATTGAACCCGGATCCCTGGCACTGTGAGGCCGTAGCGCTAACCATTGTGCCATCCCATGGGTCTCTTGATGTATAGAGTTAAAATTAGCACCATTAACGGAACAGAGACTGACTGACTTGAACAGCCCTGCCTCACACCCAACCAAACGCTGATGTTCTGACTGTGCCTTGCAAGGTGTTCTGGTTGGTTTCCAATTGTTTTTATCTGGATTGGATCCCACCACCACCCCCACCACCCCACCCCCCCCCCCCCCCCCCACCCCCTCTCACGCTGATAGTGAATGGCAGGCAGGACTGAGATTCATTTAACAACTGTGTATAAAATTATGAAAGGCATAGATAGGGTGAACGGTGGGAAGCTTTTCCCCGGGTCGGTGGTGACGTTCACGAGGGGTCATAGGTTCAAGGTGAAGGGGGGGAGGTTTAACACAGATATCAGAAGGACATATTTTACACAGAGGGTCGTGGGGACCTGGAATGTGTTGCCGGGCAAGGTGGTGGAGGCGGACACACTGGGAACGTTTAAGACTTATCTAGACAGCTATATGAACGGAGTGGGAATGGAGGGATACAAAAGAGTGGTCTAGTTTGGACCAGGGAGCGGCGCGGGCTAATTGTTCTTTGTTTCTCGTTTCAAGGCTTCATTCTATGATCATCTTGCTGGTGCCAGTACAGAGCGAGACTGCGGATAGTTGGGAACCTGTCTCGGGGGCAGGGAATTCAGATGGTGTTCGTAAAGCAGAAGTGGAAATGAATAGGGTTGGGAAGCATTTTCTGATCAGGGCCAGTGTGATCTCCTGGACTCGTTTCGATCGCCTCAGGGGGTCGGAGAGGAATTTCCCAGATTTCTTTTCCTCATATTGGCCCTGGGGTTTTCACTCTGGGTTTTCGCCTCTCCCTGGAGATCACATGGTCTGGAATGGGGGGGTGGGGGTGAGTTAATAGGTTGTGATGAACAAAGCATCGTAGCTGTGAGGGACAGCTCGGTGGATAGGATATTAGGATGTAGATAGGCTGGAAAATTGGGCGGGGATCCTGGATTCAGGATTCAATCCTGGACCGGAGAGCGGCGCGGGCTTGGAGGGCCGAAGGGCCTGTTCCTGTGCTGTATTGTTCTTTGTTCTTTGTTCTTTGTTCTAACTGACTCTGGGATCCTGGGCGTGGAGCGGGTAAGCACTGCTGAAAACAGCCAAATCTCAACTGCTAAACATTACCTGTAACCCCTGCGTATACAAGGAGAGATCAAAGCTGGGAAGTAAACTTTCAGGGGTGTGTCTTTTCATCAGGACAAGCAGGAAGGAAAAGGTGGTGGGGTAGCTTTGCTAGTACGAGATGGAATAAGGACGATAGCAAGAAAAGATCTTGGATCAGAAGGTGTAGATGGGTGGAGGTAAGAAATAACAGGGGGAAAATGAGATTGGGCGTAGTCAATAAGCCCTCAAACAGAAGTTACACTGTAGGACGGAGAATATATCAGGGGATTATTAGAGCCTATATAAAGGGCAGTACATTAATCATGGGTGACTTTAATCTTCATGTGGATCGGGGAAATCAAATTGGCAGAGGTAGCCATGAGGATGAATTCAGACAGTATATTCCAGACAGTTTCCTAGAACAATATGGGATGGCACGGCGGCACAGAAAGTAATGAACCGAGTAGGATCTGAAAATAAGACATGGGGCCCAATTTTACCAACAAGTTGTGCCTGTTTTCGGGTTCGAAAACTTGGTAAAGTTGGGCGAAAAGCGAGTAGCGTGATACACGACCGCCTCTGCACCCGATCCCCCCTTACCAAGTGCCCAAAATGGCCACAATCATCACCGCACCCAAAATGGGCGTGATGACTGAATGAGCTGAATGCCCAAACTTACCAGCATTTCCCCCTTTACCATCGCGTTCGCCCGTCCAGATTCGGAGCGAAACAGGTATGCTCGGCAAAAGTCTATTTCGGGCGCTCCAGCTTCTGAGGAGGTAAGTTCAGAGCTTCCAGTGGCTCTCTGACCCAGATTGGTGCTGGTGGGGGGTGCGGGTGGCGGGGGGGGCAGGGGGGGGTGGAGGGAGATGGGCCAGATCATTCTCTGGTGGGGGGGAGGAGGCGGGTCAGATGGATCTCTGGTGGGAGCGGGAGAGGAGGGCCAGATCATTCTCTGTTGGGGGAGGGGGAGGAGGGCCAAATCATTCTCTGGTGGCGGGGGGGGAGGAGAAGGGAGGAGGGCCAGATCGTTCTCTGATGGAGGGGGAAGGGGCGGTCCGCTGCCACTCAACGTGCAATCGGTGAGGGAGAAGTGAGGCAGGAGGTCACGATTGGTCTGGGTAGCGGGGGGGGCGGGGGGGGTGGATAAGGGGGATAGTTATGTTTTGGGGGTGGGCCAATGTCTGTGGGGGACATTGCTCACTTTATCTGCTTTTTGCAGCCCGGGAACGATGTGGCAGGGGAACGTTTTTCAAATTTGTTTTACTGTGCATGCGCAGTTGAAGGCTCCGATTGGAGCTGCAGCATTTCGGACGCAATAAGCAGCACGATTCAGATTTGCTGGGGTTTTTTTCAGGCTGAGTGCGTCGGCGGTTGGGGGGAGGGGGGGTGGGGGGGGGGGGGGCGCCTGAGAACAGATTTCCAAGTTGGATCTGAATTGCGCCCAGATTCAGCACTTAGAATCAAAATGGTAAAATCGGGCCTGTGGATACAAAATTCCCAATACTCAAAGGCACTTGCAGCTTAAATACATAAAATAGACTCCCAGCAGAAAGAACTAATACTGAACCAATTAACACCTTTGAAAAAAGACCTGAAAACATAGCTGGCTAAAGACCAGTCAGCAGATAATGAGGATAAGTACAAATTTAAATGATCACATTCTGGAAAATCACATTTGTCATGCTGCAAGAATGTAAAAATGATAACTATTGTGGTCGCGTAATATTAACTGTACAATTAGACTGATATGGTGGATTATATTTGTTGAATCACCTTCATGGATAAGGAAAATTTTAACGTGAGTTTTATGCTTTTGTAATTTATAGCTGTGAATAAAGAAAGAACTTGCATTTCTATAGGTAAAGTTGGGGTGAGCTAGAAATATTGATGGGAATACTGAGGATGCAATGCTTTTCTTCCTTTGGCAATGATTATTCATTTCCCACAAAACAAATTCATGATAGCGCCGGTTGTCTGTTGGGGGCAGGAGCAAGCTTAAGGGCGTGGGTAGTTTGACCTCATGTTCTAAATGTGAAGGCCCCAACAACTCGTCCCAAGTTGCAGATGTGGTGCTTGGCCCAATGTCTGAGTGGATCCATCTACTCTGCTCGAGAACACTCTACTTGTGCTGCACCTGTAGGCTGGGCCTGAAAATGGGCCCAGAGTAATTTCTACACCTCAGCATTTTCATGGAGCAGTTCCAAGGTTTGAAAATAACACATAAACTGCAAACCTGAGGAGGGGAAAATCAATGACCACATTTGAGAATGTTCCTTGATAAATTTGTGCAAGATACGTTAAGAGAAACAGTAGGAAAAGTTGACCAGCCAAGTAGTTCTTTGGCTGACTCTATATCCATCCAAAAAATAAAGAATTTGCCTTCTTTTCTTCAGAGTTTTGGAGACCATTTTTCACTTTGGAGATAGAAGCACCATTGAAAAAAAGTTGACTAGTCCAAAATCAGTTCAGAAAGCTATTTCCTCAACCAAACTAAGAGTAAATTGAACAAAGATTTGTTTTATTAATTCGTGGGACATGGGCGCCACTGGCTGTCCAGCATTTATTGCCCATTCCTAGTTGCCCTTGAGAAGGTGGTGGTGAGCTGCCTTCTTGAAACGCTAGATGCTGTGAATTGACCCACAATGCCGTTAGGGAGGGAATTCCAGGATTTTGACTCAGTGACTGTGAAGGAACAGCGATATATTTCCAAGTCAGGATGGTGAGTGGCTTGGAGGGGAACTTGCAGGTGCTGGTGTTCCCATGTATCTGTTACCCTTGTCCTTCTAGATGGAAGGTTAACATAGAAACTAGAAGCAGGAGTAGGCCATTCAGCCCTTCGAGCTTGCTCCACCATTCATATTGATCATGGCTGATCATCGAATTCAATATCCTGATGCCCCCTTTCTCCCATATCCCTTGATCCCTTCAGCCCCAAGAGCTATATCTAATTTCTTCTTGAAATCAGACAATGTTTTGTCCTCAACTACATTCGGTGGTAGTGAATTCCACACATTCACCACCCTCTGGGTGAAGAAATTTCTCCTCCCCTCAGTTCTAAAAGGTTTACCCCTTATCCTCAACCCACTGGGAACATTCTTTCTGAATCTACCCTGTCTAACCCTGTTAGAATTTTATAAGTTTCTATGAGATCCCCTCTCACTCTTCTAAAATTCTAAACTCTTCTGCACTTCTAAACTCTTGGCTGCATTATCTTACTGACATGATCATGTCAATCTTGGAGGTATTTTACTTTGTCCAATTAGGAAGAGAATCTGTTGACAATGTCAGTGGAGTCCATTGAGGGACAATTTTTCATATATCTTCCAGTTTCACTATTTAAAAGGAAATATTAATTTTGAAACAAAATCTACATTATCTTGGGTGGAACTTATTCTTTGTTCCAGAACTATCCTTTATTGCTTAAAAAAAATGACAGCCCATTATATTTCATTTATACAATTGTGCGCCACAATTAAATCTTACCTTTTCTCAGATGCATTAGCCACCTGACATAATTGACTTTGAACTCCAACAAGCTGCTTATTTAACCGAATTGCCAATGTATTATTGAAATAGTTGCCAGCATAAGGTAAAACAAATGAATGCCCAAAATACACAATTAGAATAGCGCAGTCCTAGTTTGACATAACATGATGGAAGAGCGAAGAGGAATGAAGAAACATCAGGTCTCTGTTCGTGACGCAAAGCCCCTCAGTAAGGGAGTTCAGCCGGAGACTTGGCTGGATAATGTGTTATTAGAATTTGGGCACCTCTGGGCCAGGGATGGAATGGGTGGGAAGAAGTATGGCTGGGAGTCATGGCAGTAGGGAGGGAACTTTTGTTCCTGTTGCTCCTTCTGACCTCACTTTCAGGTATGTTACTGATTTTCCTTATTATAGCTGATCCCTGTTATATATGTTGGGGCATAGCCCCTTTAAAGGAATGGGTGATGTGACCTCAGGTGTGGGTTGAGCTGCTGGGACCTGCCCAGAGTGGGCAGTCTACATTTGGAGGGTGGTGTGACAAGACCTTGAATAAAGAGTTGTGTTCCCTGACTGTGGGTGTGAAGAGAAGCCGCAGTACAACAAGAGTTAACTATGCTGAGGACTGATTTCCATGAGTTCAGCCTGCGATGCTGCTGGCCACTTCAGGGTAAACTGGCGTAGAAACCAGGAAACAGGCACGAGGTCCTTTATCTGCACGTGCAAAAGGCCCAGCATCTGTTTCGACCATGAGTAAAGGCCTTCTGTTTTCACTCATAAAGTATGGCAGGCAGCACAAGGTGAAGGTCGGACCTGCTGATGTGCTTCCTGTCCACCGTTTTGGAAGATATGGGCGGCACAGTGTCTGAAAAGAGCATGTTACACCTCTTTAACCCAATGATTAATCTGAAGACATGATAGGCAATACATAGAACAAATGGGTAGCACTGTGGTCTTCTGTTATAGTGCATGCTTGAAGGTGATTCAGACATCATTTCTGTTTGTCTTTGAAACAGATCAATTTATTCAGCTAATGTCCATGATACAGCTCAGTATCTGTGAGAGATACTCATTAGTTTGCAGCTTTTGATGATCCTTCAGGTTTGACTTCGCACCCCTTGTGTTTAAATTTTGTTTTCTTGATCCTTTTCATGCAATGTGGGCATCACTGGCAAAGCCAGCATTTGTCACCGATCCCTACTTTACCTTGAATTTGCTAGGCCATTTCAGGGGGCAGTTAGGAGTCAACTCCTAGGAGTTAGGAGTGTGAGCAACACAATGGTTAGCACTACTGCCTCACAGTGCCAGGAACCTGGGTTTAATTCCGGCTTCGCTTCACAGTGTGTGTGGAGTTTGCACATTCTCCCCGTGGGTTTCCTCCGGGTGCTCCGGTTTCCTCCCACAGTCCAAAAATGTGCGGCTTAGGTGGATTGGCCATGTTAAATTGACCTGAGTATCATGGGGATTAGCAGGGTAAATAGGTGGGGTGACGGGAATAAGGCCAGGGTGGGATTGTTGATAGTGCAGACTCAATGGGTCGAATGGTCTCCTTCTGCACTATAGGGATTCTATGATTATATGAACTGCGCCACTGTGGGTCTGGAGTCAGATGTAGGCCAGACTAGGTAAGAACGGCAGATTTCCTTTCCTAAAGAGCATTTGTTTTTGCACCAATCGATGATAGTTCCCTTGTCACCACTACTGAGATGAACTTCTTTAATTTGGGCGACTCAATTTGCAAACCTTTAATTTGCAGACTCGACAGGCCGAATGGCCTCCTTCTGCACTGTGGGGATTCTGTTATTCTAACACATTTGTAATTCATAGAATCACAGAATCCTACAGTGCAGAAGGAGGCCATTCAGTCCATCGAACCCACACCTACAACAATCCACACCCAAGACGTTTCCCCACAACCCACATGCATCCACCCCTCTAATCCCCCTGACACTAAGGGGCAATTTAGCATGGCCAATCAACCTAACCTGCACATCTTTGGACTGTGAGAGGAAACCGGAGCACCCGCAGACACAGTGAGAACATGCAAACTCCACACAGACAGTGACCCAAGGCTGGAATTGAACCTGAGTCCCTGGCACTGTGAGACAGCAGTGCTAACCACTGTGCCATCGTGTCGCCCCTGTAATTGAACTTAAATTCCACCAGCTGCTGTGGTGGGATTTGAACCCATGTCGCCAGAGCATTAGCCCCTGGATTGCTAGTCCAGTGACATGACCACCATGCTGCCATCTCTAAACGCTAGATGTTACATTAATTGTGTATTAGCAATAAGGCCAAAAATTCACAATCCTGTTATCCTGTCATAACTTTGGTGGAGCTGGAAACACACCCCACTGGTGACCTGCAACTCCCCCCTTGCTGGAGTTCCCAGCAGTGGGAAATGTAAATATTCCCAGCCCACACCTTCCCACACCGATGGCACTTCTGTACATCTCAGTCATGTGGTAGTGATTGTGCTGGAGAGTTCATGCTTCCATTGCCAGTTGCGTTCTGGTGAAGCAGGTCTCCAAGAGCTGCAGGAGCAATTTCAATTGCCACCATTTTATAATACAGCAGATTTCCAGAAGGGAGACTATTTCTGTTTTGGAGTTCCAAGGCTGCATTCAAGGCTGGATAATCCCTGTATAGGCCACGCTCATCCTGTGCTAAGTTAATGACCACCTCCCCCCCCGACCCCCGCACCCCCCCCCCCTCCCCCCACCCCCACCCCGGGGACTTGCCAGCAATGGTACAGTTGAGGCACAGGAGACAGGAATTCCAGCAGGTCCCTCAGGATGTGCCGACCACCCTCACACCCCCAACCATAGGGGACATTCCGATGGTCTTCTCCTGAGGGCTGAGATCCAGAAATCTCAAGAGGAACTCAGGCGAGGATTGTTCAGGCAGGGCAAGGGCGTGGGTCTTGCCGCAAGTGTAATCCCTGGGTTATTTTAACGTCTGGCCCTCATTTTAATCAGAATGTGTGGTTACCTTCCCAATTGGGTCAAGTAATGGGCAGCCCAGCCATTTAAGCAAAGCAATTTCCTATTAGGTGCCAAGACCTGTTTATAATAGGAATGCATTCCTTCAAACAAAGTTGCATCCCCTGCTCTGACAGGAATAATATGGGCATCAGGGGCAGCAGTAAGTTGAAGACCACTCCTTGGTTGGCAGGAGCCTCCTAGGATGGGTTGCTTGAGGAGATCTGGGTAAAGAAAGACACACTATCTTCTAGCACCCACAAGAGTTTCAACAGGACAACTGTCCAGAAAGTCAAAACAAAGGTGACTGAAAGAGTCCGTGCCATCAGTGTAGAAGGAACTTCAATAATATTACAGAGATCTATAAAATAATGAGGGGCATAGATCAGGTCAATATCTTTTCCCAAAGGTAGGGGAGTCTAAAACTAGAGGGCATAGGTTCAAGGTGAGAGAGGGGAGATACAAAAGGGTCCAGAGGGGCAATTTTCTCACTCAGAGGGTGGTGAGTGTCTGGAACGAGCTGCCCGAGGCAGTAGTAGAGGTGGATACAATTTTGTCTTTTAAAAAGCATTTAGACAGTTACATGGGTAAGATGGGTATAGAGGGATATGGGCTAAATGCAGGCAATTGGGACTAGCTTCGTGGTAAAAACTGGGTGGCATGGACAAGTTGGGCCGATGGGCCTGTTTCCATGCTGTAAACCTCTACGACTCAATGGGCCTGATTTTACCATCACGTTGCGCCCATTTTTGGGTGTGAAAACTTGGTAAAGTTGGGCATGAGGTAAAGTTGGTAAAGTAGCGTGATCTGCGCCCGCCTCCGCACCAGTTCCCAATTTAGCAAGGCCCAAAAATGCCCGCGATTGGGACCACGTCCGAAATGGGTGCAACAGCTATTTAAATGCATTTGAATGCATTTAAATTGACTTAATGGGCTGCATGCCGAACCTTACCGGCACTTTCACCTTTACCACCGCGTTCGCCCATCCGGAATCAGCGCGAAACAGACATGCTCCATAAAAGTCCGATTCGGGCGCCCCATCAGTGAGGGTTAGTGAGGAGGGAAGTGCTTAGCGTTCCACGGCTCTCTGCTGCTTATGGGGGTCCTTTCGTTGTGGCTATTTTCTTTCTCAGGTCGGTGGCGGTTCTGCAAGTGTGTCGGGGGTTGTGGGGGACTGTTGGTCAACAGCGTCTCTGATGTCCGATTTACAGCACGGACCCGAGTCTCATCACTGACCTTGGGTCTTGTGGATGCTGCTGGGTCCTGGTTCACTCTGCACTCTGCCAGCTGAAGGATGTGCACAAAGCCCTCGCAAATTGCACTGCTGCAGTCTCTCAACTTTTTAAGGAGCTGTGATTCATGGGAGCATGTGGCTGGAGGAATGGGTGGGTCCACTGCCACTCTGCTTGAGATTGGTGGGGGGGAAGGGGGAGTCTGCTGCCACTCTGCCTGAGATCAGTGGGGGGTGAAAGGGGGGTCTGCTGCCACTCTGCTTGTGATCGGTGGAGGGGAAGCAGGGGGGGGGGGGGGGGGGGTTCTGCTGCCACTCTGCCTGAGATCAGTGGGGGTGAAAGGGAGCTCCACCGTCACTCTGCCTGAGATCAGTGGGGGGGAGGAAGGGGGGTCTGCTGCCACTCTGCCTGAGATCAGTGGGGGTGAAAGAGGGGAGGGGCCCGGAATCCGTCTGGGTGGCGGAGGTGGTTGGGGGATAAGACGGTCAGTAATGTTGTGGGGGTGGGGCAATGTCTGTGGGGGCCAGGGGCAGGCATTATCCGGCCCGCGAGGGATGTGACAGGGGAGCAGCATTCTATTATTTTTTCTGTGCATGGCGCAGTTGGAGGCATCGATCGGAGCTGCAGTGTTTCAGGCGCGTTAAGCCCCGCCCACAGGCTTCTGCAGCACGATTCAAAATCGCTGATATTTTTTCAGGCAGAGTGCGTATGGGGGCGCCTGAGAACGGGTTTAAATGTCAGCCCTGAAACACTCCCAGTTTCAAGTCTGCCCAGCGCTTAGAATCAAAATGGTAAAATAGGGCCCCCAGAGCCCACGAGAGCAGTGAGGGTGAGTACAACTCTTCAAAGCTTCATCTCTCTAAACAACAATTGCCAACAGTCCATTCACCTCCATCCCCGCCAGTTTTGGTGATATTCTCCCTTCCGTCACATCATTAAGGAAACCATCGAGAGAGCTTACTGCCAACAGCTTTCTTTCTCGTTCCCTAGTTGCCCTCAGAGGGCAGTTGAGAATCAACCACATTGCTGTGACTCTGGAGTCACATGTAGGCCAGACCAGGTAAGGACAGCAGATTTCCTTCCCTAAAGGACATTAGTGAACCAGATGGGTTTTTCCGACAATCGACAATGGTTTCATGGTCACCAGTAGTTTCTTAATTCCAGATATTTTTTATTGAATTCAAATTCCACCATCTGCCATGGTGGGATTCGAACCCGGGTCCCCAGAACATTGACCGACTTTCTGGATGAATAGTCTGGTGATAATACCACTAGGCCATCGTCTCGCCCATGTAGTGTAGACAGAGTCAATGGATGGGAAGCTGTTTTGCGTGATGGACTGGGCTTTGTTCATGATCTTTTGTAGTTTCTTGCGGTCTTGGGCAGAGCAGGAGCCATACCAAGCTGTGATACAACCAGAAAGAATGCTTTGTATGGTGCATCTGTAAAAGTTGGTGAGAGTCGTAGCCAACATGCAAGAGTACCAGGCACAATAACCCTCACACATGGGATGTGGGTGCCACTGGTTAGCCCAGCATTTATTGCACATCCCTAATTGCCCTTCAGACAGTGGTGGTGAGTTGCCTTCTTGAACTGCAGTCCCTGTGGTCTAGGTACAACCACAGTGCTGTTGAGAGGGAGTTCCAGGGTTTTGACCCAGCCAAAACGAAAGAGCAGTGATACATTTCCAAGTCAGGATGGTGAGTGACTTGGAGGGCAACTTCCAGGTGGTGCTGTTCCTAAATTACCATCTGCCTTTGTTCTTCTAGATGGTAATGGTCATGGGTTGGGAAGGTGCTGCCAAAGGAGGTTTGGTGAGTTCCAGCAGTGCATCTTGTAGATGATGCACAAGGCTGCCACTGTTTGTTAGTGGTGGAAGGAGTGAATGTTTGCGTAAGGGATGCAAAACAAGAGGGCCGCTGGATGGCGTTGAGCCTCTTGAGTGTTGTTGGAGCTTCACTCATCCAGGCAAGCGAAGAGTATTCCATCACACTCCTGACTTGTGCCTTGTAGATAGTGGACAGACTTTGAGATGTCAAGAGGTGCGTTACTCGCTGCAGGATTCCTAGTCTCTGACCTACTTTTGTAGCCATGATGTGGAGATGCCGGCGTTGGACTGGGGTAAACACAGTAAGAAGTTTAACAACACCAGGTTAAAGTTTATAACCCTCACCCATGGGATGTGGGTGCCACTGGTTAGCCCAGCATTTATTGCACATCCCTAATTGCCCTTCAGTCAGTGGTGGTGAGTTGCCTTCTTGAACTGCAGTCCCAGTGGTCTAGGTACAACCACAGTGCTGTTGAGAGGGAGTTCCAGGGTTTTGACCCAGCCAAAACGAAAGAACAGTGATACATTTCCAAGTCAGGATGGTGAGTGACCTGGAGGCAGGGTTATAAACTTTAACCTGGTGTTGTTAAACTTCTTACTACTTTTGTAGCCACAGTATTTATATGGCTAGTCCAGTTCAGTTTCTGGTCAAGGTAAACCCCCAGGATGTTGATTGTGGAGGATTCAGCGATGGTAATGCCAATGAATGTCAAAGGGTGATAGTTAGATTCGCTCTTGTTGGAGATGTTCGTTGTCTGGCACTTGTGTGGCACAAATGTTACTTGTCATTTCTAAGCCCAAGCCTGGATATTGCCCATGTCTTGCTGCATCCTGGATGTGACCGGCCTGAGAAAAGCCATGGGCTTCAGAGAAGAGAAGGTTGGCAGCATCTCTGATGAACTGAATTCTGAAGAAAGTCACCTGCTAACTCCCAGCTCATTAATGCCTTCCTAAATCTCATTCCTTTTCTCTTTCCTCTAGGTTCTTTTCAGAAGAGAAAATCACCCTTGGTATGCACCATCATGCTCTCTTCCTCACAAGAACCAGCACAAACCATGTAGATTAGAATTCTCCAAGTATATAGTGCAGCACATGATACACAAGTGAGCAGATAGCGGTGGCAGGAACAGTAGTGAAGACACCTCGCTGCAAGGCGAAGTTCTCTCCCACCTTGGCTGAGCGCTATCGAAATGAGGGCTTGGGGACGCACCTTAAGAAATGAGAACTGGTTGCTTCTCAGAAGCTATATCAGCTAATCAACACCCTGGCACAAGATTCACACATAGCATGATGGTGATGGCGTGGGTCCCAGATGTTGAATTAAAGATGGCATAAAATATTAAGCCCGTGCACCATTTCTAATGCTCCCACCATTGCCCCAGCTGGGACAACTAATTCCACACGGAGCAGCAATTGAAATGGAATACATTCTTGTCCATCAACCATGCTGTTGATGCTCACTGAACCAGTAGCTATGCTTGTGCTTTGTTTTGTTGTCACAGAACAATGATGGAACACTTTGGCTCTCCTAGGAATTGCTGTTGATCTAATCCGAACATAGTATTAGGAAGAGGAATTATAGGTTAATATTGTAGCAGGGACAAATTTTAGCTGGACAGTTTCATGGCCTGTCACAAACCCTTTTCACAAATAGGACATTGTTGCGGTTGGCATGTTTATTCCCTTGAGTTGGCCACGTGGGCAAAAAAGAAGAATATTTTATGTAAACTGCATAAATATTGACATCAGAAAGCATGTGTGACTAGAGACATCTGTCAAGAGGACATTATATAATGCCTCCAGTTAATTCTGACCATCTGACAGCCTCAGACCAGCTGTTCATTGGCACAGTTTTCTGTAACTACACTTTTAAGTTTACTGGAAATCGTGGTGAGCCCCAATTTGATGTAGCTTTGACCTTTATGATATCTGAATATAAGTTAAAACTCTACTAAATAGTCCCCTCTGCATTCATAGTCAGAAACATAACATTTATAACATAAGCAAAAGCTAACTGTAGGGCTAAATGGTACAGTATGCCGAGGTAATGTCATTCAACATTCTTCTTCCACTCTTGAAGTCAAACCAGAGATAAAGATTATTATTATAATTGTTATTAAGCAGCAGGGATCAATTTCCTTTTTTCAAGCTTAACACCAGCAGTTTTTCCAAAGATAAAGAAAATCAAAAGACTTACATTTATAAAGCGCCTTTCACAACCACTCAATGTCTCAACGCGCTCTACAGCTGATGAAACACCATGGCCGGAATTCGCCAGCCATTCACGCCAGCAGGGTTCTCTGGTCCCGCCCGCAGCGCACCCCCGCCCGCTTGGGATAACATCAATTCCCATTGACAGCAGTGTGACCAGAGAAATCCGCCGCTCGCAAACATCGCGCCATCTCCCACCGATGGGATGCATGCGGCTGGGAGGCCGGAGAATCTTACCCCATATATTTGTATAAAGGTCGGATTTTTGGTGCAAATCTTTTTAGGCCAAAAATTAAGAGGTCAACTTTTGCATAGGTGATGTTCTTGTGGTATTGACATGTGCTTGATCCGGGGGCACAGAAGACAGTTGACTTGGAGCACCTGGAGGGAAACCCACACAGACACGGGGAGAACGTACAAACTCCACACAGACAGCCACCCAAGGCCAGAATTGAACCCAGGTCCCTGGCACTGTGAAGCAGCAATGCTAACCACTGTGACACTATGCCACCCAATTGCGTCTGAACAATTGCCGTGCAAACCCTTACCTGTCAAGTTCTGAGAGGTACCCTCCCAATCCAGCGCTGCGGAGCTCAGAAGTTATGGCCCTATGACGGTAGGAAGCCTCCAAAGTTTGCAATTTAAATTGCATTTTCAGATGGTTCCCAGTGCAGAGAAATTTGAAATCCCGGGGCAATTGCCATGCAATCTTTCGTGGAAATCATAGAAACCCTACAGTACAGAAAGAGGCCATTCGGCCCATCGAGTCTGCACCGACCACAATCCCACCCAGGCCCTACCCCCATATCCCTACATATTTTGCCCACTAATCCCTCTAACCTACGCATCTCAGGACACTAAGGGGCAATTTTAGCATGGTCAATCAACCTAACCCGCACATCTTTGGACTGTGGGAGGAAACCAGAGCACCCAGAGTAAACCCACGCAGACACAAGGAGAATGTGCAAACTCCACACAGACAGTGACCCAAGCCGGGAATCGAACCGAGGTCCCTGGAGCTGTGAAGCAGCAGTGCTAACCACTGTGCTACCGTGCCGCCCTCCACTGTGCTACCGTACCGCCCTGGGAACTTTTCAGTGGGTGAGAAGGAAGTTCCCCAGGGGATCTTTGGGATATTGCCCCCCACATAGACTGTCCTGAATCTTGAGAGTTACAGACCTATATTTAACCACTGACAGTGTGAAGTGATCTTTGACTCTCCTGTTATTGTGAGTAAGCATCTATATTCCACTCAATACCTCCCTGTAATAGAATGGTTGAGACAAAAAACACATCATGCCACTAATGTATATGTTTCCGCTGTGCAGCTCATTGGCTCCTTATGCAATAGATTAGCTCTTAATTCATTTTTCTCCCCAAGAGCAAACACCAAAGCTGATTCACTCCAGCAGTACGTCAATGATGTCCTTTCGAAGATAAATACCGCAGTAAAAGTTTTTACAGTTATGGGAATAACAATAAAGTATTTTGTCTATTAAAAGATAACCATCTTTATGGTAATCTTTTTTGTTTTTCACACATGTACTTAAATCACTGAAGGTAGCAAAACAGATGGACGGAGCAGTTAATAAATCATATAGTATTAATAGCGGCATAGAATACAAGAACAAGGAACTTATACAAGACACCAGTTAGACCACAGCTGGAGTATTGTGTACAATTCTGGGGCCCACTCTATAGGAAGAATGTAAACACATTGGAGAGAGTGCAGAAGAGGTTTACAAGAATGAGGGATGAGAAACTTGAGTCTTGAGGATAGATTGGAGAGGTTAGAACTCTTCTCCTTGGAGAGAAGGAGGCTCAGAGGAAATATGATAGTGATATTCAAAATCATGAAGGGACTGGTCAGAGTAGATAGAAAGAAACTGTCCTCACTCTTAAAAGGATCAAGAACGAGAGGGCACAGATTTAAAGTAGTTTGCAAAGAAAGAAAATGTAATGTGAGAAAAAACTTGTTTCCACGAAGGGTGAGATTCTCTGGCCTCTCAGCTGCGTGTTTGGCTCAGCAGCTGTGATGCGCGATTAATTCACTCGAGAGGCTAGATCGTACTCGGGAAATAAAGGCTTTTATTCGCAACAAGAATGGAGCCCACTGCTTAACAATACTATCCCAGACTGAGGGTCACTAGGAAGTGCAGTGACCTTTATACTCCTATAAGAAGGCGGAGCCAAACGGAGTGTACCACAGAACAATGCTAACAGGTGGAACACCCCAACAGTAACAAGAGTAACATATGTACAAGTACCCATAGTGGTAACCGTGTATGGTTCACCACAAGCTGGCGGGAGGTGGCGCGTTGTTTGTTAGCAGGGGGATTCTCAGGTCCCGCCGGTGTCAATGGGAATTCCCATTAACATCATTCCATGCTGGCGGGAAACCCGCGGGCAGGAGTGCGCTGCCAGTGGGAACGAAGAATCTTGCCGGCGTGATTGGCCGGAGAATTCCAGCCCACGAGTGGTTCGAGTCTGGAATGCACTGCCTGGAAGTGCGGTGCAGGCACATTCAATCAAGGGCATTAAATGATTACTTCAATAGAAACAACATGCAGGGGTTACGGGGAAAAGGCAGAGGAAAGACACTTAAGTCATATTGCCCATTCGGAGAGCCAGTGCAGAAACACTGGGCCAAATGGCTTCCTTCTGCAGCGTCAATCAATCAGACAGCATTGTCCAAGTACTTGACCAAAAAGATGGTGCTTTTATCTCCTGGAGCAGTTCCATAGGCTGCAAGGGCAAATCTAAAGTACCCTTACTAGGTTTGGAATTAATTTCTGGCGCAGAGCTGACAGCGCCGGAAATACGGCAACCGGAGACTCACGGAGGCCATGGCGCCCAGTGGGGAGCCTGCTAAACTGCCTCCGCTTGAGTCTCCCGACCTGCATCACTGCCATAGCAGCGCAGCGGGCTTGGAGAATTGTCCCCATTATGTTTCGAGCTTTTCCCAGTTCTGACGAAAGACCACCGACACCGAATGTTGGTTGGAATTCAATGATCATGGTGGTAAGCACAGATACCAGCCAGAGCGCTGACGGCAATCCCGCTGTGGCCATTGCCGCGATGGAATTTAATCACAATAGCCCACTGGCTTCAATCAGGGAAGAGGGTGGCATAGTGGTATTGTCACTAGACTAGTAATCCAGAAACCCAGGGTAATGCCCTGGGGACCTGGGTTCGAATCCCACCACGGCAGATGGTGCAACTTGAATCAATAAAAATCTGGAATTAAAAGTTTAATGAAGACCATGAAACCATTGTCATAAAAACTCATCTGGTTCACTCATGTCCTTTCGGAAAGGAATCTGCTGTGCTTACCGGGTTTGTCCTACACGTGGCTCCAGATCCACAGCAATGTGGTTAACTCTTAAATGACCTTGGGGATAGACAACAAATGCTGACCCAGCCAGCCACACCCACATCCCGTGAACGAATTTAAAAAAATTAGGGCTCACAGTTCCACCAGGTGCAATTTACCATCACACTTCCTTTGTATGGGGCAGCACACCCACCTCCAAGAGCTTCCAGCCATCAGAGGCCAGCAACTCGGCGACACGGTAGCACAGTGGTTAGCACTGCTGCTTCACAGCTCCAGGGTCCCGGGTTCGATTCCCGGCTCGGGTCACTGTCTGTGTGGAGTTTGCACATTCTCCTCGTGTCTGCGTGGGTTTCCTCCGGGTGCTCCGGTTTCCTCCCACAGTCCAAAGATGTGCGGGTTAGGTTGATTGGCCAGGTTAAAAATTGCCCCTTAGAGTCCTGAGATGCGTAGGTTAGAGGGATTAGTGGGTAAATATGTGGGGGTAGGGTCTGGGTGGGATTGTGGTTGGTGCAGACTCGATGGGCCGAATGGCCTCCTTCTGCACTGTAGGGTTTCTATGAACTCTCCAGTACCAACAGTGCCACTGGGAGTGGTGGCCACTGCCAGTATTGCAGTGATGCCGAGTAAAAGATTCATCACTGGAGGCCCTGGGCAAAGTTGAGTGGATGGGGGTCACTGGGGCCAGCCAAGGTTGCATGGGTGGGGAGGGAGGGGAGGGTTGGAGGGTTATTGTGAAGGGTAAGGGAATGTTTCCCTTGGTCCCTCCCCTTTGGGCAAAGGATGACCAAGAAGGGCAGCACAGTGGTTAGCACTGCTGCCTCAGTGCCAGGGATTCCAACCTTGGGTGACTGCACAGAGTCTGCACTTTCTCCCCGTGTCTGTGTGAGTTTCCTCCTGGTGTTCCGGTTTCCTCCCACAGTCGAAAGGCATGCTGGTTAGGTGGATTGGCCGTGCTAAATTTTCCCTCAGTGTACCCGAACAGTCACCGGAGTGTGGCGACTAGGGGATTTTCACAGTAATTTCATTGCAGTGTTAATGTCAGCCTACTTGTGACAATAATAAATAAATAAAGGAGGGACTGCCCTAATCAGACCATAGGCATTCCTGCCAGAGTTTACCTGGCACTTTATCCACATGGTCACTTAAAAGGCCACTTAAGGGCTTCAATTGGTCTCCAGGTGGGGAAGACCATCCTCGACCCTTCCCACCCTCAACCTAATTGGAGCCAATCATGAAGGGCAACGGGATCTCCATCCTGCACCTTCCCCTCCCATTACATGGGGCAACCCTCCTGCCCCTCCTCCCTGGGTCCCATCTCCCCAGTAAGAAGTTTAACAACACCAGGTTAAAGTCCAACAGGTTTATTTGGTAGCAAATGCCACTAGCTTTCGGAGCGCTGCCCCTTCGTCAGGTGGAGTGGAGAAATGCTCACAAACAGGGCACAGAGACACAAACTCAATTTACAGAATAATGATTGGAATGCAGTCTTTACAGATAATCAACTCTTAAAAGTACAAACAATGTGAATGGAGGGAGCATTAAGCAGACAGGAATACACATCTCTTTAACCTGTGCTTAATGCTCCCTCCATTCACATTGTTTGCACCTTTAAGGCTTGATTATCTGTAAAGACTGCATTCCAATCATTATTCTGTAAATTGAGTTTGTGTCTCTGTATGCCCTGTTTGTGAGCATTTCTCCACTCCACCTGAAGAAGGGGCTTGGAGCTCCGAAAGCTTGCGTGGCATTCGCTACCAAATAAACCTGTTGGACTTTAACCTGGTGTTGTTAAACTTCTTACTGTGTTTACCCCAGTCCAACGCCGGCATCTTCACATTATGACTCCCATCTCCCCTCCAGTATTAAATCCACCCATTAACTGTTTCCCTTTCCACACATGCTGCCTGACCAGCTGAGTATTTCCAGCACTTTCTGTTCTGATTTCAGATTTCCAGCATCTGCAGTATTTTGTTTTCTTTGGGTATTCCATTCCAGTTTTTGAACGATTTTGAAATGAAATTACTTTGAGACACAACACAATCACCAAATGGACAGAAGCCAGAGAACAATTTACAAATCTTAATTTGGACATCTCATACTGATCTAACATAAGGACGATTAGTTTGGAAAATTAAAGTAATAAGTTAGTGCAGTCTTCTGAGATTGGGGTTAAGGGACATTGGCTGTAATATTCCCTTTGGCAGCTGGTAATGCAGTTCCTGCTGGGAACAGCACTGTAAAATGTATTGCTGCCAGGTTTCCCAGTGACGTCATGCCACATTAGTCTAAATACTGTCCTAAGATGTTTATCAAGAGATGTCAAGTTAATCCTCTTTGTTGACAACTAGTGTGAGGTAATCTGGTCATCTGAGAAGAAAGTTTCTTTGTTTTTTAAAGGATGCTAAATGAAAGCTTTTCACTTAAAGAAGAGTTTTTATATCGTCAAACTCAAGAATGTTGGAAAGGAATGATTAGGGAACCATACAAAACAGGAGCAGGTGTCGGCCATTTAGCCCCTTGATCCTGCTCTGCCATTCAACTAGATCATGGCTGATCTTTTACCTCAATGGTATTTTCCCGTACCATCTCCATATCCCCGATACCTTTAATAGCTAGAAAATTATCAATCTCTCTCTTGAATGTACTCAATGACTGAGCCTCCTCAGCCCACTAGGATCAAGAATTCCAAAGATTCACTGCCCTCTGAGTGAAGAAGTGTCTCCTCATCTCATTCATAAATGGCCTGCCCTCTATTCTGAGCCCGCATCCCATGGTCTAGACCCCACTAGCCGAGGGTGGCATCCTTCCATCATTTACCCTGTGAAGCCCTGTAAGAATTATGTCAGCTTCAATGAGATTATCTCTCATTCTTCTAAACTCTAGAGAAGTCTCCCCAATCTCTCCACATAGGACAATCCCGCCATCCCAGGGATCAGTCTGTTGACCCTTTCGTGCACTTCCTCTGTGGCATGGGTATCCTTCCTTAGATAAGGAGACCAAAGCTATACAGATGTAGTCTCACCAAGGGCTCAGTACAATTGCACCAAGTCACCTTTATTCCTGTACTCAAATCCTTTTGCAATAAAGGCCCGCATACCATTTGCCTTCCTAATTGGTTGCTGCACCCGTATGTTGGCTTTCTGTAATTTATGAACAAGAATGCCCAGATCATTTTGATCATCAACACTTCCCAGTCTCTCTCCATTCAAGAAATACTCTGCATTTTGACCAAAGTGAATAACTTCATATTTTTCTACTTTATATTCCATCTGCCATGTTCTTGCCCACCCCCTTAGCTTAAATCTCTTTGAAGAAGCTTGCACTTTTAACACGCAGAGGGTGCAGCTAGCCAGAAACACTTGGTTGATGAAGTAATTGGCCTGATGTAACTTAATGGCAGTATTAATCCATCCATGTGGACTATATCCTTACCACAGAGTATTCCATTTAGGACTAAACATAGGGTCACACGTTCTTTGATATTTATTCATTTTATCCATTTCTTACACATATGCTGCCCTCTCAAGTCTAAGCTTGTGTTTGGCAAACTTAAAATGAAATATTGGATCTGACCGTTGTTCCTGCTTAATGCCATAAAGGGTCCTGCATTAAACCTGAAGGTTGACCTCCCAATGTAACCTCTCTTTTTATCCAGTTTATGGCCTGTATCAAGCTAGCAGTGTACAGTGTGATGGAAAGATGTTAGTACTTGAATGAATCACATTGCTTTAGTCTCAAAAGTAGCCTTGTTGTAAAGTCAGCAATCTCATATTCATGAGACCTGCCAATCCTTCTTACAGTTGTCTCCAGACTTATTTCATTATTATGTCTCCTAAAATATTGAGACAGCATGCACGACTTTAGTGGTGGCTATTGTCAGTGTAGACTCGATGGGATGAAGGACCGTTTCTACGCTGTACAACTCGATGACTCTATGGGCGGGATTTTCCAGCCACGCTCGCCCCAAAACTGGAAAATCCTGCCCAAGGTCAATGGATCTTTGCATGGTCCACCCCTTACCTGCTCCAATTCCCATGGCGGGCGAGGCAGTAAAATTCTGGCGTATGACTCTCTGACTCTACACCTAACTTGATGAGCTCAAACGTGCCAATATCTCACTCTTTGGCTTCCTCTACAGCAAATTTTGCAAACTTTAACCTTGTTCCTTAGTAATGAAAATTCTCATCTCAGATTGAACTTTGAAAATTAAATCGAGTAACTGTGATCACTGTTGCAGGATGGAGTTTGTTAAGGGTCTGACTTGGTTCCTAATTAGATATGCCAGACATAGTTCAACAGAAGATGGTTCGTCACCGATACTCCCACTCACCCCTTTCCTGATCTGATCTTCAGAAATTCCACTCCGGTGAGGAAAACTAATGCTTTTTGTGATATGGTGACATGTACCTTTAAGGGAGCATATTTTAAACTACTATCAATTAGAATTGCTAACTTGACAAGATGTCATGTATTAGTTCCATAACTTGTAGTCAATCTGTAAGCTGCAGCATTCAAGGTCGAACATGTACATAGAGTCTCCCAGTTAAAATGCTGATATACAATGATAGATGAATAGATATTCACTACATCATCCTGATGCATGGAATGAGGAGACTAGGTTGGGGGAGAAAGTGAATAATATAATTTAAACAAGACAAAAGGAGGCCATTTGGTCCATTGTGATTGATTCACTGACAGTACGATTCACTTAGTTCCATTCCCATGCCTTTTCCCCTTTCAATTGCTTGTAAGTATCGATTCACTTCCCTTTCAAAAATATAATTATGGATTCTATTTCATTATTTCTGGTAGGACATGCTGTATCTTATCAAGACGTTGTGTTAAATATAGCCCAATACCTTTCCTTTCTTTTTCCAATCAAGGTCTTGAATTTATGTTCTCCACTTACTCATTGGCCAGTGGGAAGTTTCTCTCCTGATTTACATTATCAAAATCTGTACAAGTTTGAAACTTATTATAACGTCTTCTCTTTTTGTTCTTTATTCCAATGGGGAACGCGTTAGTCTATTCTCATGTCAAAAGCTATGGCCGCAATTTTCACAAAAATGACTGTCATAACAGTGAGAAAACCGGAGGAATCCACATTGGTCTGTCTGGCACAAAATGGACCACAATCGTCTCACACTTAAGTTATTTTTTGGGAGAGTGGTGAGTCGTACATTGGTTCTGGGAGGAGTGGGACATAAACACATCAGTGGTCGGGTGCCATTTTGAAAGTGGGCCCCGATATCACAATGCATTCATAGAAATCATAGAAACCCTACAGTACAGAAAGAGGCCATTCGGCCCATCGAGTCTGCACCGACCACAATCCCACCCAGGCCCTACTCCCATATCCCTACATATTTTACCTACTAATCCCTCTAACCTATGCATCTCAGGACACTAAGGGCAATTTTTAGCATGGCCAATCAACCTAACCCGCACATCTTTGGACTGTGGGAGGAAACCGGAGCACCCGGAGGAAACCCATGCAGACACGAGGAGAATGTGCAAACTCCACACAGACAGTGACCCAAGCCGGGAATCGAACCCAGGTCCCTGGAGCTGTGAAGCAGCAGTGCTAACCACTGTGCTACCATGCCGCCCGCATTGGGAAATCCCTAATTCCCGCCATGAACATCGGGACACCTCCCCCTCAACGACTACATGTTTCCCACTCCCTCCCCAATACAGATCGCTGTCATCAGGAAATTGGGACCCTCCCAATGGGTTCTCCTTCATGACCCCGACACGTCCCAATTCATGACACCCAACACAGCCCCCTTCATGCCTCACCCCTTCACGAACCTCCCACTTCATGACCCCCCCTTCATAGCCCCCCCATCACAGACCTCTCTCAGGCCTCACCCCCATCAAGGCCCCACCCAGGCCCCACTCCTATTCAGGCCCCACTACCTTGGCACAGCCCCAGCACATGGCAGTGCCCACCTGGCACTGCAATTGTGCCAGGTTGCCACTGGCAGGATGTCTGGGTGGCACTGCCAAATGGACATGGCAAGGTGGACATTGCCAGGTGGGCACTGCCAAATGGGGACTGCTCAGCCATGTCCCCGACCACCCGGGGTTTCAATGGCCTCTGAGCTCCCTGGCATGGTCATCACACCAGGTCTCCGCTAATGGCAACCAGTAGTGATTCTCGCCTTGCCTAAGCGTTGGAAGCTCCCGGGAACTGGGAGAATCCGGCGTTGAATGGGCTAAGCGTATTTAAATGCTACTTTAAATATGCTACTCAGCCCTGCACCTTTTCTGGGCATAATCTGTTTGTGCCACTAGAAAGGGACCGAGATGATTGCATACTATTTGGCACCAGATGCGATACCCATCTTTAGGGTTTCACAATTTTCCACGATCGGCCTGATCTGTTCCAGCTGCGGCGAGGCTGGAAAATCGCTCCCTATATTACAATTGACGTGAATTTCTCCTGCATTCTGTCCATGGTTTTGAGTTTTACCTTGATGTGAGTATGCCTACAGCTGCAAGCAATTGAGAATGACTTTGAACACACCACTGAACAATGAACATAAAACTCAGCTCCAACAACAACTTGCATTGATATAGAAACATGCATGAAGCGAAATGTCTCAAGGTGCTACATAGAAATGTTATGGCAAGATTGGACACTGATTGATGTGCAAAGGTATCAGGGCAATGTATTCAAAGAGGTTGGTTTTCAGGCACACCTTGAACGAGGGGAGAGAGATTTAGGGAAGGAATTTCCAAGCTTGGAACCGAGACAGCTGAAGGTGTGGAAATTCAGTTGTAATTCCAGCTATGGCCAAATATTTAATTCACTTTGTTCTGCAAGATTAAAGATGCTCACTTCAAACAAAGCGCCATGGGGTTGGTAGAACTTTTGAAACTATAGTTAAAAGCAGTTAAAAACTGCAGATATTGGTGTGGAAAATTAAGGTACAACAATTGTGGAAATTAAGTTATGACAAACGACTCTGTTAAGTAATGGAAAATGCTTATTAGCAAGCAAGGCCTTCAATGAGGCCAGTGCTTGTGTATTCAGAATAAATGACTAATCTAAACCTTGTGTTCGTTTCATAAACACTATGGGCGGAATTTTACCAGATCGTCCACCCGAGGTTTGTACGATCCCACCCGAGGCCAATGGAGAATGCTGCTCTCCGAGCCTCACCCGCCCCCGGAATCGAGGCGGGCATGCTGGTAAAATTCTGGCCTGTGTTCCCAGCCTTGGCCACAAGATGAAAATAAGACCCTTTCAATAACAAAATTCCAAAGAACAAGATACGGTGAACTGTAACTGCTACATTTTCTGTATGAATCGACAGAATGCGTTACAATGCTTTGCACTGTATTGTGCTCTCACTTGGAATCAAAGCTTGGAAGTCTGAGTACTCTTAGTGCCTAGTGTTGTTTGTACCCAAGTCGACTATAGTGCCTGGTGTTGTTTGTACCAGGTCGATGACAAAGGCATGGTCACCCGGTAGGGGGGACGATTAAAATCGGGGACATGCAGGAGATCAGAATTGGATGAATGGAAATGGAGATTACAGAAATAAAGAGGAAAGAGTTCATGGAAGAATTTGAAGACTAGGATGAGATTTTGAAAAACAAGGTTGGACTGGGATCCAATGTAGTCAGTAAGCAGAGGGATGATGGGTGAATGGGACTGGGTGTGAATTACAGTAGAGCTTTGGATGTACAGTTATAAAAACTTTGGTGGTTTCTCTAGTTGGCAGTAGCAGCAGTTTCATGCCCTGGTGACAAGTTAAAAATTTACCCTGACATCTTAACAATAACAGGTCTAGGGCGAGGTTCTCTGACTTCCCAGCCGTGTGTTCCCACTGGTGGGAGGTGGTGCATTGGTGCTAGCAGCGGGATTCTCTAGTCCCGCCGCTATCATTGGGAATTCCCAGTGACATCACCTCATGCCGGCGGGAAACCTGCGGACGGGGGTGTGCTGCAGGTGAGACCAGAGAATCCCACTGGCATGAACGGCCAGAGAATTCCAGGCCTAATGATTTGAAATAGTTTTAATTTGCAATTCTAGAATTCTAATTACAAAGCCTAGTGCCTTATTTTATTAACTTGTCCTCCCACTTATAAAGATTTGTCTATCTGCTTCTCATTTTAAACTGCTGTAACAAAACTTTCCTGATCTGGACTGTTGTGTACAATCTCAACTATTAGGACGTAATTAATTTTCCCTGATTTAATTATCATTGCTAAACTCACCCAGCAGACCAGAAGGATAGAAGCATTTCAAGTGGAAACTCATCTGGGCTTTGATTTTAATTGTTTTGATATGAAATGACTGCAAAACCAGAGAGGGAAGTCTTCGTTCTTTGTAAAAATGTAAGCATTGTCTGACTTAACAAACCCTTAATTGCTTCAAGAAGCAAACCGCATCAGATGAGATGATTTGAAGAGACTTGCATCTCTGGGGGTTACATCGATCCAAGAAGCAATACTGAAGCCACCTTCCCGGTACAATATAAAGCCATTAAACAATGCATGCGTGATCAGGAGATGCAGCAACAAGGAATGACAGTCAAGTTTGTTCCAACTGCCTGACCGATATTCCAAGTGCCATTGATTTATATCCTTTGACGGCTGTCTGACTATGGAATCTAAACCCATTTAGCTCAAGGCAGGTCCATGCCTACTTGATGCAATGTTTAATAATTTAGCAAGTCACTTGAAAGCCGTTAGGCTGGGACTGAATTTGGTCATGTTCCTGTCAGCCATGCTCAGTCAGTAGTGGTTTTGTCTCTGAGTCAGGAGGCTGTGGGTTCAAGGCTGAATCTGGGGTAGTACCGAGTGAGTGCTTAGCTGTCAGTGATGCTGTCTTTTAGGTGAAGCATGAAACCAAGACCCACTCAGGTGGACCATGGCATGTTTGGAAGAAGAGCAGGATTGTTAACCGCGGCATTATTTTGAACCTCTCAACTAACATCCCTGAAAACCAATCCATCAAGCAAACCAGCCTCCGATCCATTGACTCTGTCTACACTTCCCGCTGCCTCGGTAAAGCAGCCAGCATAATCAAGGACCCTACGCACCCTGGACATTCTTTCTTCCACCTCCTTCCGTCGGCAAAAAGATGCAAAGGTCTGAGGTCACGTACCAACCGACTCAAGAGCAGCTTCTTCCCTGCTGCCATCAGACTTTTGAATAGACCCACCTCGCATTAAGTTGATCTTTCTCTACACCCTAGCTATGACTGTAAAACTACATTCTGCACTCTCTTGTTTCCTTCTCGATGAATGGCGTGCTTTGTGCAGCACGCAAGAAACAATATTTTTCACTGTATACTAATACACGTGACAATAATAAATCAAATCAAATCAAAAAAACAGATGACATGGCCATTATTATATGATTGCTTGTGGGAGCTTGCTATGTGCAGATTGGCCGCTGCATTTCCTACATAACAACAGGGACAGTGATAAGTACCTAAATGGCTGGAAAGTGCTATGGGATGCCCCGAGGTTGCGAAAGGTGCTATATGAACACAACTCTTCCCTTTTTACTCCTGGCAGAAGTAACCACTGAATGGCCTATAGGCAGTAGAAATAACAATTGTGGAATGATCCACAACCCTTTCCTTACTATCCCAAAACATGGGCCAGAATTTTACCGTCCTGCCCGCCAAGGGAATCAGAGAGGGTGAGGGGCGGACAATGGGAAGGTCCGTTCACTTCAAGTAGGATTTTAATGGTGTCGGGATGAGCGAGGCCATACAATCCCGTCTATGGTGATTGGTTCTGAGGAAGGCCGAGGCAAATATTTGATGAATGGAATATAATTGGATGAATTTTTTTTTCACAGTTTTGTAGTCGAGAATGTAAGTATTTTGACAGGTACAAAAGGATTGACCATTCTAATCAAACTCACTGGCAATAATTTTGACTCTGTGAGCGAAATAACTCCTCAGAGGCCAATGTCCCTTCACCAGATTCCCTTTATGATAAACGCAAATCATAGAATCCTACAGTGCAGAAGGAGGCCATTCGGCCCATCGAGTCTGCACCGACCACAATCCCACCCAGGCCCTATCCCCATAACACCATGCATTTACCTTAGCTAGCCCCCCTGACACTAAGGGGCAATTTAGCATGGCCAATCCACCCAACCCGCACATCTTTGGACTGTGGGAGGAAACCGGAGCACCCGGAGGAAACCCATGTAGACACGGGGAGAACGTGCAAACTCCACACAGTGACCCAAAGCCAGAATCGAACTTGGGTCCCTGCGCTGTGTGGCAGCAGTGCTAACCACCGTGCTGCCCATTTCCAATCTTAAGAGTGCTTCAGGGACAGTGTCAGAATCCAGATGTCAGTAGCCCTGACACTCCTCAATATATATACAGTTGAGACTCCCAGATTGGACAGGCAATCATTACCTCAATCAGGGATCTCATACTCCAAGTGGGCAACCTCATGGGCCTCATTGAGGTCATTACAGTGTGATATTGTAAAAGTGGTGACAAGGACTCAACAGCTGGTTTAACATCCCCTCCAATTTCATTTCCACTGCAGAGAGAAAGGGAGATGTAAAAATGACCAGTCAATTCACTATCGCCCATCTTATGCTTACGGACAAGTCAGACTTATATCCACTGCCCCAAGACAATTCTCTCCTCAAAAAGTGTTCAATGCCAAATGAATTATAGTTATGCCCTTGCGAAAAGTACAACTTGCCTATGTTTATTTTATTGAAGGAGTACCAGGAAAGAGGAACGTGCTTCATTATGAGTGTTGTGAGGAGCCCTATCCAGATGTGACCTATACGGTGCTGATGCGTAGGCGCACACTATATTATGGACTGAACCTGCTGATTCCTTGTGTATTAATATCTGGACTGGCACTTCTGGTATTCCTCTTACCAGCTGATTCAGGAGAGAAAATTTCATTAGGTATGTCTTAATTAATAGATACACTTCTGGTTGGTGTTTGAGGCACTTGATTGATGAAATGTAGAACCTGTGTTGACGAAGAAGGTAATGCAATCCCTTCAGAACCTGCTAAATAGCAGCAGAATATTTCCATCATACTGTGCTGTACACTTTACAAAATGTATTTTTGCTTTTGAATATTGCTGTTATTGAAGTGATTGATTGTAGTCAGTGCTCTTATTGTAGTACACGTAAGTGCGAACAACACGGGTTGAACTAAGAAAGAGGTACTGCAAAGGGAATATGGTAAATAGGCAGCACAGTGGCACAGTGGTTAGTACTGCCTGGTCATGTCTCTCTCCCCTGGGGGCTACATTCACCTTTGTGTCCCTGGAGGGATCCCATCAATAGATTCATTTCTGGGTGAACATGTTATGAACCTCGTCGACAAATGGAAATTTAGTCAGACAGAGACAATTTGGCCAGGTGAGTGTATCATTATATTTATTGAAATCTATTAAAATTAGGTTCCCACTCATTGCTGGTGAGGGGCAAGGAAATTCAGGGATCGCAATCTCGCCAGCGAGATTGGCAATTTCCGGTTTTCGCCAGATTTTGAACCCCCTCCGGCGATCTCGTGTACGGAGAGTGCGGGCTCAAGATCCACCCCATATTAATGATTTCCGTGAAGGGAGTGAGTGAATTGTAGCCAAACTTGCTGACAATGCCAAGACAGGTAGTTAGGAAAACAAGTTCTGAGGAGGTCACAAAGAGTGCACAAAGGAAGCTAATGGGTTAAGTGAGTGGGCACAGATTGGGCAGATAATGTCGGAAAATATCCACTTTAGCAGAATGGAAGAGCCGAATATTATTTCAGTGGAGTGAGACCACAGAATTCTGTGGGTCAGAGGCACCTGTATGCCCTCACACATAAAACATCTGCATACAGGTACAGCAAGTAATTAGGAAGAACAATGGAATGTTGATCCCGATTGCAAGGGGGCTGGAGTCTTGTTACAACTATACAGGTGATGAAACCACCATATTTAAGCAGGGATGTGCCTGCATTGGAGCAGTTGAGAGAAGGTTCACTAAGTTGATTCCTAGGATAAAAGGGTTGTCTTATTTGAAATGTTGAGCAGAAACGGGCTACACTCATTGGAGTTTATAAGAATGAGAGACAACTTTATTGAAACAAATAAGTTGCTGGGATAGATTTGACTGTTTGGACATTGAGAGAATGGCTGAATCCCCTTGGTTTATATTAGCTGTTACTTCAAGGTAACATATTAATACTACTATCTGGATAACTTTCAAATGCTATGCTATTTCACCTTCACATCACTCCTTTTCTGTCCTCCAGGGATCACTGTGCTGTTATCCTTAACAGTATTTATGCTGCTTGTGGCTGAGATAATGCCAGCAACATCCGATTCCGTCCCATTGATTGGTAAGTGTCCAGTCTCTAGGCTATCTGTACTCCATTGGTAAGTGAAACAGATCTATAATTTGTCAGTTTAGGTGAATAGATTGCAAAGGCAAGAAGTTGTGAGTTCAACACTTCTACTGATTCAAAAAGGGGGGAAATTAATGATTTTTGAAATTGAACTTGTGTTTGAGTATCTTTACAAAATGAAAAAGAGACGCACATTGGCATATTTTGAGGAGATTGTTGCACATTTCACTCATTATCAACAGGAAATCTCAAGAATCTGTACGTCGCGACTTCAGAATGAAAATTTAATGTTAAAAATGTGTTTTTTGTGTGCAAGTTGAACCATTTCCTCTGGGTTATTCTGAATAGCTTTCACGTTGCTTTCTGAGGCTGGTATTGTTCCAGTACAATTTCCACCATTCAGAGTAGGAATCGCTCGCAAAGCAAATTACCTGAAGGCACATTGCAAGATTAAAACAATGGAAATTTGAGGATGAATCAGACACAAATTTGCAGTACTTCCAGGCAATGGTGTGTGATAGAAATGTGCTCTGGAGTGAACCAGCATTAATCATTTTCTACACAATCATCGCTGTGTTAAAATCGAGATGCAGGCCTTTAATGTTACAAGCTCCAGTAATTCATTTTTCATATGTTAAGTCTGTTCAGATTTCTTCATTCCGGAGCTGGTAATTCCTATTAGTCCGGGGATATCCAGCTCTGGTTGACAATTTGTGTTCTCCGCAAAAAAAAAGGGATAGGTTCAAACCTTGCTCCTTTGTTGCATTAACTGGAAGCACGGGGAGCCTACAGTTTCCCATTGTTTTCTCCACGAGATCACTCTGACCAATCAGAATTGACTTGCCAGCCAATCAATACACTTTCTTTTCCTGTAGAATAAATTGTTGAGATCATGTGAAATTTGCCATTCTTGCATTTGTCCTGATGAGTGCAAGACAAAAAACTTCGACCGCATGTGTCTCTCTTTTCAGCAATAGATAATTTCTGTTGTGAGTGGGCATGTGTGCATACACAATCGGGTGAAGGAGCACAGCGGGAGGGCATGGCGACAGACGCATCATGGGATATGTAGCTTTCATCCTGGTGAAGCTCAAAATACCCAGAGTGCACCTACTGAATAGGTAGATTAATCCATTCCATATCCACAGTGATTTAAATCCATTGTTTGGGATGACATTCCCATTGACATTGACATTCCCAATGACATTGGCGGCACAGCGGTTAGCACTGCTGCCTTACAGCGCCAGGAACCAGGGTTCAATTCAGGCCTCAGATTGTGTGGAGTTTGCACATTCTCCCTGTGTCTGCGTGGGTTTCCTCCAGGTGCCCAGGTTTCCTCCCACAGTCCAAAGATACGCAAGTTAGGTGAATTGCCCCTTAGAGTCCAAGATGTTCCGGTTAGCAGGGATTAGTAGGGTACATGTGGGGTTAGGGCCTGGGTAAGATGCTCTGTCCAAAAATCGATGCAGACTCGATGGGCCAAATGGCCTCCTTCTACACTGTAGAATAATTTATTTTGTATACCAAGGGTGACAAATGTCAGGATTGATAGGGAATGTTGATGTTTTGGAGTGGAATTCAGTCACTGGTCCCAGAGTCAATCAGGACAAACCAAATATTCACCTGTTCGGTATGCTGATCATTGGTGTTTTAGTGGTGAGAAAATTCACTGTGTTGCAACATCTATATTCTAGATAACATCAGAAAAAGCTGCAATTATGCTGCAATGGAGAAAAGTATTTAATATAATTATGCAAAAGATTGGAATTCCTTTGTTCCTCTCCACCAAATGTAAATGTCCTCTGTTGAGGAGTTTGCCTCCCTCTGTTAATTCAAATGATTATATGTTAAGGAAGAATGAGTCCAAGCTAGTCTATACCTTAACTAGATTTATTTCTAAGACAGCAAATCAAAGTCACAGGCTGGAATTTTACCGCCTCGCCCGCCCTGATTCCGGGGTGGGCAAGGTTCGCAGAACAGAATTCCCCGTTGGCCTCGGGTAGGATTTTACAAGCCTCACCCAAGCGAGGTCATGAAATCCTGGCCACAGATTCTCCCAGTTCCTCCTTTCCTTAGTGTTCCAACTGTCTCGATTTATAAACGGACTAATGCCCATCATTGGTTTAATAATGCAATTGCCTTGACAATGGAATAGCCATTAAACCTTTACAATGTATTTGCCATTTAACAAAGTGATGGCCACTGAACCTTAGTAATGTAATTATTAAGACGTTGACACCATCTTGGTGGAGGAGCAGGGACGGGGAAGAATCTCCCTGTGAAGCAGCGTCTGGGCTTGGTTAAGCTTGCCATCAACAGGCCCAGGCAGTGGGCGATCGAGGGGATCATCCAGCCCGACTGTCTGCCCCTCTTCCACAGCGGCATCCACGGCCAGTTGTCTTCAGCAAGAGAACACATGGTGTCTGCCGGTTCAATCAAAACCTTCCGTACTCAGTGGGCACCGCAGGGACAGGGTTCTGTATTGACCCTTTTAATCACCTTCTGTTTTCATGTTTTAAATTTCCTGTGGAATTTGTTTTAGTGTCCCCTTCTGGGGCTGCCATTTTGTTTTTATCCCTTAATTTGTTAATTTAGTTTTTACTGATTTGCCATAAGACAGGAGAACTGGCATTCATAACAGGCCAAAGGGCTTCCAATTAAAAATATATATATATCTTTGTGTCCATCCACTCTGCCCCAATGGAGGAGCATATGGCTGAGGAAGAGGCAGCTAGTACAGCTATTAGCATTGCTCCTGCTGCTACTTTAGCAGTTGTAACCTTGGCATGTGCAGTGGCCCCAAACTGTCAGCCTGTATTTGCTGGCCAGCTCAATCGCTCGCAGTGCTGCCCTTCTACACACCCCCAAGGCCCGATCGCAGCCCCAATGACCATTCCAGGGCCAGCCCCAACCCCCCCTCCTGCCCTGGAGTGCCCCGATCTCCAACCCCACCTCAGCAATGATGATCCCCCACCCCGGCAGATCCACCCTCAACGGGAGGCAGACCCCCTCCCCAGCAGACCATCCCATCCCAGCCCGACTCGATTCCTGGCCTCCCTCCTGCCCCGAATGATCCAAATGCAGTGTGGCAGCAGGATCCCCATCCACACCGATCGCCCCCTAGGCCCTGCCCCCAGATGGCCCCACCCACTAGGCCCCACTCACTTGGCACTGCTCAATGCCCAGTGGGAAGTGCGAAGGTGCCCCCTGGACACGGGCACTTTGCCCCTTGGGCAGTGCCGGGGCATAGGCTGGCACTGTCAGGGTGTCCATGCCCTGGGGGCACCTCCCCCATGGCCCCACCCCCTGGGGGGCCCCAATTGCCCCCCCCCTTCACTCCAGCGGGGCCTCCTGCCACTTCTTCGAAAGTGGGGAGCTGGTCTGAATCCTGCCGGAGTGGAATTGTACTGACAGGGTGGGAGATGTTAAATAACATTCAAATGATTTACCTGCTGTTCCTGCTGGTTTCCAGCATGGTCCCGACCACGCTGGATATCCGGCGCTCGGAGATGCGCGCGCGTCAGGAATGCATGCGTGAATCCTGCAAATCGGCCCACACGCAATTTTCCCGGCCCACCATGCTAAAAAATTAGCATGTTGGGATGGGCGAATCCCCCCCAGTATCTCTGTCAGAAGGACTGCTTTACACACCAGCCTATTACCTGGTCATTGCTGGAGATCTTCACCGTAACTGATCAAAACCTTCACATCTTGTCAGTTTCACTGAAGAAGTTGCTCCACTGTGCCTCCACCTTCTTCAACCTGCTGGGTTAGAGGCACGCAGTAGGACTGCTTTCTCACCACTCTCGCCCCCCCCATCCCCCCCACCCCGCACTCCCTGTCAGGAAAGAGGGGATCAATGCAAAAATAAATCCCTCTTAATTGCCTGCTTACTAATGCAGTTTCCCTTCCAGCCTCAGTTTCCCAACTTCATTTCCACCTCGCCCCAAGGGAGAGATGAAAGGAGGCAGGAGAAGGTCAGGATAACAGCCCCTATAGCACTTTTGTAATCTCCCCAGCTTGCCCCACCTCCAAACCCTGCCTCCTCTGGCCTGGGAAAATGTTCCCTTTTGAGTTCATCTGCAGACAGAACAGTTCCAGTGAATTTACCCTGTTACAGCAATAAAGAAACTGCTGGTGCATTTAGACTGCGGTAGGAAATGGTAGACATCAGAAATCACACTTCAGGCACTGAACCATTAATGGGCAATGTACTGGAAGATCAGCTACAATTCCGTGAGGAGAACCAAAGTGAAAAGCTGGCCTGGAGTAGAAAATGTGCATCATTACTTTAAAACCTCACACGCACTCTCAATCAAATCAAATTCCATCAAATGAGCTGTGAACTTATTGAGGGAAATTGGCAGAAACCAAAGATGGGGCGGCACAGTGGTACAGTGGTTAGTGCTGCTGTCTCACAGCACCAGGGGCCCGTGTTTGATTCCTAGCTTGGGTTACTGTCTGTGTGGAGTTTGCACATTCTCCCCATGTCTGCGTGGGTTTCCTCCGGGTGCTCTGGTTTCCTCCCACAATCCAAAGATGTGCAGATCAGGTGGATTGGCCATGCTAAATTGCCACTTAATGTTAGGGGGACGAGCTAGGGTAAATACATGGGGTTATGGGGATAGTGATTGGTACAGACTTGATGGGCCAAATGGCCTCCTTCTGCACTGTAGGATTCTATGAAAGTAGAAGAAAGCTTTAGAACAATGGACAATTTTAGGAAACTGAGTCGTAATTCAGGCTAAGAGGCCACATTCGCTATTGACAGATTGTGAGACTGTGATCAAATCCTTCTATGGTTACACTTTTCAAATTGGTCGAGCATTTAATTCAATTGAGTATGAACACAATTAGGATATCTAAGCAAAAAGGACAATGGCAACTTGCATCTATGTAACATCTTTATAGAATTATAAAACCCCTGCACTACAGAAGGAGGCCATTTGGCCCATCGAGTCTGTACCGACCACAATCCCACCCAGGCCCCATTCCCGTAACCCTGCACATTTACTCTCCTAATCCCCAAGACACTAGGGTCAATTTTTTTTAGCATGGCTAATCAACATAAACCGCACATCTTTGGACTGTGGGAGGAAACCGGAGCACCCGGAGGAAACCCACGCAGACATGGGTAAAAGTGCAAACTCCACATAGACACTAACCAAGGCCAGAATTGAACCTGGGTCCCTGGCACTGTGAGGCAGCAGTGCTAACCCACTGTGCCAACGTGCCAATAAAACATCCCCAAGCTCTTCTCACTACCAGGCAGGAACAATGCAGAATGCTTGAAATTCTATTAATCCAACCATTTGTTGGGCTTTCTAACCGCACTTGGAGTGTGAGATGATGACACATTCAGTTTTCATCTTCAGTCAGGCTCCCGCAGGATCATGCGTACATTTGGGAAGCACATTTTTGAAATTTCAACACATGCACCAATCCCACTGAACCCTCCCAACACAAAAGGTGATGAGGATGAATATTTACCATTGTACTTGAAGCAGATCGACCTAAAAGTTTATTTATTAGTCACAAATAATATCTTCCAACAAAGTTTGTCATCAGGCCACACAACGAGATATTAAGATGGTTGGAGATAAGCTTTAAGAAGGGTCTTTACGGAGAACGGAGAGGCAGAGAGAGTTAGGAAGAGAATCTCGATCTCTGGGCTTTGACAGCTGAGGGCACAGCCACCAATGGAGGAGCGATTAAAATCGGTGATAAGTAAAGGATAGCATTTGAAGAGGACTGGGTTGTCGTGTTAAGGAAGATTAGAAAGACAGAGATAGCAAAGTTCCGGTAGGATCTGTAAACAAGGGTGAGAATTTTGAAATTGATGAAAGGGGTGCTGGGTGAATAGAAATTGGTGTGAGCTAGATATGGGCATGGGTTTTCACCGGGTGCCTCGGTTTCCTCCCATAGTCCAAAGATGTGCAGGTTACGTTGATTGGCCAGGCTAAATTGACCCTTATTGTCAGGGGGACTAGCAGGTTAAATAAGTGGGGATATGGGGGTAGTGGTTGGATGGGAGTGTGGTCGGTGCAGTCTCGATGGGCCGAATGGCCTTCTTATGCACTATAGGGTTTCTATGGTTCAAACCATTGACTTCAGCAGGACCAGAAATTCCCAGTGGTCGGGAATTTCTGAAGAGAGGTATTCAATTATTTGAATATGTTCAATATATTTCCTTATCATATGAAATAGTTGCAATTTGTGAAGAGTATCTCAATTTTCTTTGGGAATGCACTGTAAATGATAAAAGGGAAACATTAAATCAACATGGCGAATATTTTTAAACATTCATTGAACATAAAAGCTCACTGAACCAAACTAAACAAGTATCAGGCAGGAACAATGCAGAATGCTTGAAATGCTATTAATCCAACCATTTGTTGGGCTTTCTAACCGCACTTGGAGTGTGAGATGATGACACATTCAGTTTTCATCTTCAGTCAGGCTCCCGCAGGATCATGCATATATTTGGGAAGCACATTTTTGAAATTTCAGCACATGCACCAATCCCACTGAATCCTCCCAACACAAAAAGTGATGAGGATGAATATTTACCATTGTACTTGAAGCAGATCTACCTAACCTTTTATTTATTAGTCACAAGTAAGGCTTACATTAACACTGCAATGAAGTTACTGTGAAATTCCCCTAGTTGTCACAGTCCGACGCCTGCTCGGGTCAATGCACCTAACCAGCACGTCTTTCAGACTGTGGGAGGAAACCCACGCAGACATGGGGAGAATGTGCAAACTCCACACTGACAGTGACCCAAGCCAGGAATCAAACCCAGGTCCCTGGCGCTGTGAGGCAGCAGTGCTAACCACTGTGCCACTGTGCCAGCATTAGTCCCTTCATCTGATTCTCGGCTCAAAACTATTGCCGATTGTTAACAATTTAAACAATAGAGTTTGGAGAGTTAAGGGTTTATTAATAGAACTGCAAACACTCAAATAAGTACCTTATTAGCAAGATAAAGCTTTTGTAGAAAAGCTTTACAAACTGCATTCGTCTTTGAGAAATGGATGAATATCTATATGATTTGATTTGATTTATTATTGTCACATGTATTGGGATACAGTGAAAAGTATTGTTTCTTGCGTGTCATACAGACCAAGCATACCGTACATAGAGTATGTAGGGGAGAAGGAAGCTTAGCTCAAGTGAAGTAAGGGCAAATTCCTCAACCCTACAGTCTCAGCAGGTTGGTTGCACTCACCAAAGCTCCTTCAACAGCAACATCCACACCCATGACCCCTCCCTCCAAGAAGGGCAAGGGAAGCAATGTATGGGAACACCACCACCTGCAAACTCTCCTCCAAGCCGCACACTATTCTGAATTGGAATTATATCACCGCTCCTGCACTGTTGCTGGGTTGAAATCCTGAAACTCCCTTCCTAATAGTACTGTGGGCCTAATGCACCATGACTGCAAGAGTTCAAGAAGACAGCTCACCCACACCTTCTCAAGGGCAATCAGACACGATTCTCCAAAGTAAAATCCATTTTTCAAATTCTTTCCCACAGAATGAGGGCATCATTGGCTGGGCCAGCATTTCTGCCCATTTCGTCAGTGGATGCATAGAGCCATGTGTATGGGCTGGGGCAGGGAGGAGCTAGATCCCTCAGGTGAATACAGTGCTTTCCCCTCCTCCCAGCCTGCCACCACGTGCCCACCTCCACCCTCCAGATGTGTTTCAGCCCCACTGAGTCAGTTTCTGCTGAGTGAGCTTAATATGTCATTTCATTGACTTTTATAAGCTGTCACACCTACTTGTCACACTTACCCCGTCACTTGTCACACCTATCCCGGCTCGTCCCAGAGTGAAAATGACCAGGAGGTGGGAGACCAGCACATTGGCCAAAGTCAGGAAATTGGAGACCCTTCTGCCTCCAGTCCTGCCTCCGCCGTCATTTCAAAATTCGGCTCCACAAGCCATTGAGCATTTCAGAAGGCAGTATCTATTGTGTAGGTTGGGACAGCGTCCGAGGCCTGGGAATAAGTTACCAATGTACCCTTTTGTTAAGGAAGAAGTTATAAAATAGCCAATAAATGAAGGGGAGACACAAATAAACCAGCTGATTAGAAGAACAAACACTCTTGGCATTGTGACTGAAACTCATAGAATCCTACAGTGCAGAAGGAGGCCATTTGGCCCATCGAGTCTGCACCAACCACAATCCCACCCAGGCCCTATTCCCATAATTTATTTACCCGGCTATCTGGCATTAAAGGGCAATTTAGCATGGCCAATCCACCTAACCCGCACATCTTTGGACTGTGGGAGGAAACCGGAGCACCCAGACATGCAGACGCGGGGAAAATGTGCAAATTCCACTCAGACAGTGACCCGAGGCTGGAATTGAACCCAGGTCCCTGGTGCTGTGAGGCAGCAGTACAAACGACTGTGCCGCCCAAACTCTGTACACATCATAATTGGGTGTTGCTTAGTTGAAAATGTCTATGACCCAGAAGTGTATTTGTGCTCCCCTGACTAAAATGGTCGTGAAATATTAAAATCGCAAAAAACAGGATGAATCTTAGTTACTCCGTTTCTTAAGAGATTCCTGAAGGACTCGCACTTGTGACCTGAAGGTACTGCTCACAGTCTTGGCTGGAAGGACTTTATCAAACAGAATGTATTCATTAGTAATTCATTGCAATTATTCTCAATTAAGATGGTGCAGAAGTTTCTTTGAGAGTCTGCCCTGCCTGGACTTGCAATTCTGAACACCAGCAGTTTGTCCATTACCTCCCCGTAGTGCTGCTGAAATGAATAACAGAATGGTGGAAGTATATGTGGCTTATTTGCAATGCAATTCAGCCAGAAGCCACTTAACAGAATTCATCTTTAATGATGCGATGTACAGAGAATAAGGTGGCAATGGATAGCAGTAGTGTAGTTTTGAGCATATCTAAATATTCCAAATTTGATGCAGGGTTTGCGCTGTTCCTGAGGGCCGGATTTTCTGAAACCACCTATAAAATGGTCAGGCAGGATGTATATGTACTGCCCCAGAGTCACTTTGACCTTCCTTCGGTTTCCACCCCAGCCTCAAGCAGTTATCATAGATCATAAAATCCCTACAGTATAGAAGGAGGCCATTTGGCCCATCGAGTCTGTACCGATCACAATCACACCCAGGCCCCATTCCTGTAACACACATATTTATCCTGCTAATCCCCCTGACACTTGAGTCAATTTAGGCAATCAACCTAACCCACACATCTTTGGACTGCAACGCCAGAAGAAAAGGGAGCCCAATTAAATATAGGGGGAGACAGTTAAATAGTAGTTATGTCTCTAGGACTATTAATCCAGTGGCCCAAGCTAATGTTCTGGGGAAACATGTTTAAATCCCATCATGGCAGCAGGTGGAATTTAAATTCAATTTGTAAAATTTGGAATTCAAAGCTGGTCTCAGTAATATTAACCACGGAACTATTATCAATTGTTGTAACAAGCTACCTGGTTTACTAATCGCCTTTAGGAAAGTTAAAAAAGTTTTTTATTTATTAGTCACAAGCAGGCTTATATTAACACTGCAATGAAATTACCGTGAAAATCCCCTAGTCGCCACCCTCCTGCGCCTGTTTGGGTACACTGAGGAAGAATTTAGCATGGCCAATGCACCTAACCAGCACGTCTTTCAGACTATGGGAGGAAACCAACGCAGAGACGAGGAGAATGTGCAAACTCCACACAGACAGCGACCCAAGCCGGGAATCCGACCCAGGTCCCTGGTGCTGTGAGGCAGCAGTGATAACCACTGTGCCGCCCCAGGGGAAATTTCCTTCGTTACCTGTGCTGGCCGAGCCTGGCCTACATGTGACTCCAAACCCCATAGCAATGCGGTTGACTCTTAATTGCCCTCTGGAGTGACCAAGCAAGCCACTCAGTTCCAGTGCAACTATGAATGGGTAACAGATGCTCATCTTGCCAATGGCATTCTCATCCAATCAAAGAATTTTTTTTTTAATTAAAAGGGCGGGAGGTGTCATGGGAAAAGAGCATCACTTTTTTTAATCGAGCCTCTCAGACTGAGCCACAGGGCGGAATTCTCCAGCCATGCACCCCCAAGCTCAACAGACCTTAAAATGGTTTGCCAAATTCTCTGTCTCGGCCGCTACGATTCCCGCGGCGGGCGAGACAAGAGAATTTCAGCCACAGTCTCCAAGAGGTGAATGGCTGGGGCTTTTATGGAGGGAGAAGGGACTTGTAATCCAATTAATGCATCGGGGCAGTGCTGCTGCTACCACTGGGTTATGGGGGGCGGGGTGGGGGGGGGGGGGATGGTCTGTCAGCCCATTCAAGTTTTAGTTCCCATCATTCCTTTTCACGGGCTCTGAAGTTGATTTTATTTGTGATGGTATTTGGTCAATTGCCGGGTCACATTGCATAAATAGAAACGTAGGGTGAAATTTTCCTGAATATTGACAAAGGTGGGAAAAGTGGCATGGAAGTCTCCAACACCAGTGATGACTTTCCCCTCCATATCATTCAGGACACAGAGAACAAAAAGAGCAAGGGGTGGCTCCCATGATGTTACCCTGGCTCTGATTGAACCAACCCTGCCAGCTGCTTAATTTTTAAATGGATCGCCATTTTTAAAGTACACAAAAACTCAGTTGCAACTCCCTCCCCCTCCTCACCCCTCCTCCGGCATTACCCAGGTAGTGCCCAAGCATGACCCTCTCCCCACTGAGCGATGCACTCACCTGGGCTCTTCTGGGCAGTCTGCTCACCAGGTGCATGCCTTGGGAGACTAGTCAGGTTTCACGCCGTTCTGCCAATCATGCTGATGTGAATGGAATTTCTTACTGGGTGGAGGGGGGGGAATGATTCAGGTGTAGAGGCTAAAGATATGCTAATGTATGGAAATGATGTTCATTACATCACTGGTGGAGGGAGGGGACAATCACGTCATGATTTTATGTTGGCGTGAAACGTGATTTGGATATCTCGCACGATTTTTCCGCACCTGTTGAACCTGCCCAACAAAAACAGGAGCGGAAAATCTTGGCCATAGAAAATAGGAGCAGGACTAAGCCATTCGGCCCATCGAGCCTGCACAGACATTCAATTTGACTATGGATTTTCTTCTATCGGAATGCCATACTCCCACCCTCTCACAATGCGCTTTGACATCTTTAGTGTCTAGAAATCTATTTCTTAAATACATTCTGTTAGGGTGCCAGACCCTGAACCCCAAGGTGGATTGTGAAAAAGGACTAGAACCCAACAATTTTTCCATTTTGGCACAAATGTGGTGCTTCATCTCAGGAGTAATTCCACTGACGCATTAGGGATCTTTTCATCAAACCACATTTTATTCGTAACACAGTTTAAGTATGACTTTAACAAAAATTTAACTCTTAACTGATTTAATTATCCAGTCCCTATAAATTTCAGCCCATCCAAAATCTGCTATCCATAACTTCCCTCTAATTTCCTTTCACTCTGCACAATCCGTTTGTTGGAGTGCCCATGAGGTCCCTTTAAGATTGCTGCATGGCCACACATCTTAAAGGGACCACTGCTTGTGCACGGGTTATTTGTCCCCAATATGGCACATTCCTGATTGCTACCTCCCTGCGGATCAATGCATCTTAGAGGTGATGTTGCCCATAGCCTAACCCGCTCACCATCTCCTCTCTCCTTCATAGTCTGCAATAGCACCTCAAATTCCGAAAGTTTTTCCCTATGTTTAAACCCCTCAGACTGAGCAGAAAAAAAAATCTCGTCCTGCCCACCATGGGAATTGTAGCAAGAGGGTGAGTGGGGGGGGGAGGGGGGAGGGGGGGGTGAGGGGGGGGGGGTGAGGGGGGGGGCGGGGGGGAGGGGGGGGCACACACCAGTTCATTACCATTTGTGGTGTAAATAAAGTTGTGTCTCTTGTGCATCTCTATCAAATTTCCCTCACCTGTCTTTCCCCCCAAGGAGAAGAAACGCAGCTTCTCCATCTATTTGTCTTCATTTTAATGAATCGCCTCTGCAGCTTCTCGGGGACCCATGTTGGAATCTGTGCCTGTGTTGAAGTAGAACGAGACAATCATAAACATTGGTCTCTGCCTCGGTAATTTAGATTTCTCTCAGATTGAACTTTACACTGCAGATTGCCGAGAGCTTGACAATAAAAATTTTGCACGTTGGAAACTTCCTACTGGGGTGTTCAATTCTCAGGTGCCATTTGTATTTAATAACACAAAGCACAAAGTTACTGCAAATGTATTTTGCATCAAGAAATAAATTATTTCATCCTTTAGCCCATCAATCTGCACACGTTTCCTCTTTCAGTGAATTTCTGCATCAGGACTAATCATCAGGTAGTTTCCTTGCTTCAATTAAAGGTTAAGTTTACTTATTAGTATCACAAGTACGCTTACATCAACACTGCAATTAAGTTACTGTGAAAATCCCCTAGTGGCTGCACTCTGGCACCTGTTCGGGTACACTGAGGGACAATCCACCTAACCAGCACATCTTTCGGACTGTGGGGGGAAACCGGAGCATGCAGAGGAAACCCACGCAGACACGGGGAGAACGTGTAGATTCCGCACAGACAGTGGCCCAAGCCGGGAGTCGAACCCAGGTCCCTGCACATGAGGCAGCAGTGCTAACGACTGTGCCACCACACCGCCCCTAATTCTACTGCACTGTGGGGGTGTTGGAGTGGATGACAAGGGTTTGGGAATGGTATGCAGACTGTAGAAGGGCTAACAATTGGCCTGCTGTGGCGACTGGATGTAAAGGGAAGTAAGGAATACTGTAGCTTATCTACAGACATGGTGGCAGTCAATCTGAATACAGATGGAAGAGAGATGTGTGATTGTTCTGCATAAATTAATCCGACTTTATTTCCCCAGCTCCAGGCCCTAACACTTAAACAGGAAGAAAATAAATAAGAGGTACTCAAGGCCTCTCCATGAATGTTTGTCTTCGGAATATTTCTTTATGAGATGCCTTTCTTTAATTATTCCAGTTCTCCCCAACACTAATTTAACAGAACATTTTTATTTAAAAGCCGTGTAGTCTCCATGGCAATGGACTATTGAAACCTCTGTGGATTTCTCAGAAATAATTTAATTTAAGTGATGGTATCGCCACCAAATGTATTTTTTTAAATGATTGGCATGCATGTTGGTGAAAATGTGTACACTATAATGTACCCACTTCAAATCTGTTAGATAGTTCCTATGTCATGCCACACATTGCATTGGTTGGTGTTGTCTCCCCTGTGGACACCAAAATCTGTCTGAAAATCCTTAAGACTAGAGTGACATGGGCATCATGATGGTGATTTTAGTTGACCTTGAAACATCACATCATGACATCAAAATGATGTGTACTAATATTGGGTTGGATTTTCCCAGCCATTTGAAAATGGGCTGGAAGGTGGAAGGGCTGGCAATATGGGTGGGGAAGGCATTAGGAGAGACCCTGATGTCTTCCTGTCACCATGGCATATTGCCTGATTGTTCTATGTCTTAGGTGTGACAGGCTAATCCGCATCTCATCATTTCTCCTCTGCCTCTAATCAACTGCCTGCTGTTACTGTGTTCTTTTAATCTTAATTTTCTTCAATTCATAACACATATCCAAATTGTCTCAGAATAATGCAGAGATAATTTTACAATATGTTTATTTACAGTACTTTAAAATACCTCAGAATTCACAGGATTTTCTGCTCACATGGTCTCAGATCAGAGTCTTAGGTCTTTCCAGCATCTTCTCAGTTTTCCTAGAACTCCAGCTCCACACTCAGACTTAAGCATCCAGCCCATTGTGCATGGATCCGTTACCAGAATAATATAATCAAACCCAGATCAAGCAAATCATTGAACTGTACATCAGCGATAGGAATCTCAGCAACATGACCACCTACTCTGCCAATTTAACCATCCCCGGGTCCAGTTAAGAGCCACTTCCTGCCCCTTGGGCATTTTGCCTGAGTGGAGAGGGCATGCGCCTTGTGGGGGTGAGGAGGATGGAATTCTTCCCCTGCCTCCATCATCATCAGGGCCTGCCTGGTCCTGAGTTCTTCAGACAAATTTAATGTCTTCACGGGCACCCTGCCATTGAAGTGCCCCTTCTCCCAACCACACCCCCAGCGCTGCCCGTGGTGGCACTGCCATGGCTGCCAATCTGCTGATTGGGCTGACAGATTTTGGGGGTGAGGGGTGGGGGAAGCTGGGATCTCCATCCTCCGTGGCAACGTTCAACCCACTGACTAAGATTTTCAATCTCCAAAATGGCAATGAACCTGCTCGAACAGAAACACATCTGTCACTTCCTCCAAATGTTAAAAATACGTATACTGTACATCACATGAATATACACATATAATGTATTGTATATTTTAACTCAAACTTAATAAACAATGAATAAAGGAATTGGAAAGAATATTAATTCAAGACTCTTCTCTGACGTAGGGTCATCCTGACTCAAAACATTGGCTTTATTCTCTCTCTGCAGATGCTGTCAGACCTGCTGAGTTTCTCCAGCATTTTCTGGTTTTGTTTCAGATTCAGCATCCGCAGTATTTTGCCTTTATATTAATTCAAGAACTTGTTCCATAGTAACTGAAACTGGACGTATTATAATCGATCTTAAAGGGATTAGTAATGATTGTTCATCTGTTCAGGTAACATAAGCCTTGAAAGTATGGTAAATCCTGCAACATTTTCAGCCTAAATGTTTTATTAATTTGTACATTAATACTGCATGTCTCAATTTGCTGACGTATGAAAATTTCAAACCAAGTGAAGTAAAACTATTAAGTGTTGTAGGTGTAAATTGTGTGATGTGCATTGTGTGCTTGTGTGAGTGTTTAATGGACAAATAGCACTCAATGCAAGTACCATAATGCAGTCTCTCCTTAACTCAAAACTGATCCTTGCTTGACCAGAGCTTAAGGTGCATTGCACATGAAGCAATCCCTGGTTTTACATAGAAACATAGAAACTAGAAGCAGGAATAGGCCATTCGGCCCTTCAAACCTGCTCTGCCATTCATTTTGATCATGGTTGATCATCGAATTCAATATCCTAATCCCCCCCTTATCCCTTGATCCCTTTAGCCCCAAGAGCTATATCTAATTTCTTCTTGAAATCAGACAACATTTTGGCCTCTACTACATTCTGTGGTAGTGAATTCCATACATTTACCATTCACTTTACTGGGTAAAGAAATTTCTCCTCACCCCAATTCTAAAATGCTTACCCATTATCCTCAAACTATGACCTCTAGTTCTGGACTCCCCTACCATTGGGAATATTCTTTCTGAATTTACCCTGCTAAACCCTGTTAGAATTTTATAAGTTTCTATGAGATCCCTTCTCACTCTCCTAAACTCCAGTGAATATAATCCTAACCAATTTAGACTCTCCTCATATGACAGACCTGTCATCCCAGGAATCAGCCTAGTAAGCCTTCGCTGTACTCCCTCTGTAGCAAGGATATCCTTCCTCAGATAAGGACACCAAAACTGCTCACAATACTCCAGGTGTGGCCTCACCAACACCCGATACAATTGCAGCAAAACATCCCTATCCCTATACTCAAATCCTCTCGCTATGAAGGCCAATATACCACTTGTCTTCTTTACTGCCTACTGTACTCACCTACTGCGAATGATACACGAGGACTCCAAGGTCTCGTTAAATATCCACTTCTCTCAATTAACAGACTTTCCTGGGGATCGAACTTGGGTTGGTAGACTCTGGTGAATCCACAACCCAAATACTGAAGCTCAGATTATCTGGACCCATGCAAATGGGGAATCTGAACTAAACAGATAGGAGACGTCAGCAGGAATGTAACAAGCTCGTTCAACAACATACAAATCAGGGGCAGGAGTAGATCACTCAACCCCTCAGGTCTACTCTGCAATTCAATAAGTTTACAGCTGATCTGTTTGTAACTTCAACCCCATATTCCTGCCTGTCCCAGATAAACTTTCATCCCCTTGTTAATCAAGAATCTATCTCGCTTTGCCTTAAAAATATTCAAGTACTCTGTTTCCACAGCCTTTTGAGCAAGAGAGTTCCAGAAACTCCAGACCCTCTAAGAGAAAAAAAACTCCTCATATTTTAAAGTGACTGACTACAAAATTGGCAATTGTTAAGTAGAGTAGGAAATTAAACCTTGGACTGTTTGCAAAAGGTAACTGAAGCTAAACTAACAGTATTGGCAGGTAAGTTGCAATTGGGACTAGGTGCGGGGGTAGGGAAAGCAAACATAATTGAAGGTATAGCTCAGCATTTCAAATTGGAAAGGATACCAGCGGCAACAAGTTTTCCAAAGGGTGAGGCACTCGAACTGTTTAAAAAGAGACACCACTCTGAATTGACGCACAGTGCATTGCAGAATGTTATTATTTAAAGGATAATATATTAATGAGTGGGGAGGCCTTCTCATGGTCAAGCAGATGAGAAATGGGCAGAAATACATTGAGTTGTAATACCACCTGGTATAGGAAATAAGTTCAGCAAGTACCTCATGAGGTTCCAATAGGGGGGCATTTAGGAATAAGGGAAACTCAGGCTAAGTTACAGAAGGTACAGACAAAGAATGGAAATCAGTACTTGATGACAATTATGAATGCATCTACCAGATTCCCAGAAGCCATACTATTAAGAAATCTTATAGCAAAAAGCGTTGTAGAGGAATTGATCAAATGTTTTACCAGATATGGTTTACCAAAAAACAATACAATCAGACCATGGTCTAATTTCATGTCGAGGTTGTTTAGGGAAGTCACGAATAGTCTGAAGCTAAAGCAGTTTAATTCATCAGTGTATCATCCAGAGTCACAAGTGGCATTAGAGAGATGGCATCAGACATTGAAGACTATGATGAGAGCATATATCCAGAATTACCCACAAGATTTGGATAGAGGAATTTGGTTCTTACTGTTTGCCAAATAACTCCACAAAATGTCACCCTTTTGAATTGGTATATGGTCATGAGGTGAGAGAAACATGCAAACTAATTCAAGAGAGGTTAGCGAGTAAGAATTCAGAAACCACACTCTTGGACTATGGGCCTGATTTTACCATTGTGTCGGACATTTTTTCGGGTGCGAAAATGTGGTAAAGTCGGGTGTGAGGCCATTAACGCAATCCGCGCCCGCATCCGCGCAGATGGCCACTTTACCGAGGCTCGGGAATGGCCGCGATCCAATTCGTGCCCACAATGGGCGCAACGGCAATTTAAATGCATTTGCATGCATTTAAATTAAATTAATGAACTGCCCGCCCAACTTTACCAGCATTTCCCCCTTTACCATCACGTTCGCCTGTCCAGATTCGACGCAAAACAGACCTGCTTTGCAAAGGTCTGTTTCGGGCGCTCCAGCTTCTGAAGAGGTAAGTTCAGAGCTTCCAACGGCTCTCTGACTCAGATCGGTGCTGGGGGGGAGGGAGGCGGGCCAGATCATTTTCTGGTGGGGAGAGGGAGGAAGAGGCGGGTCAGATGTATCTCTGGTGGATGTGGGGGAGGGAGGGCAGATCGCTCTCTGGTGGGGGGGTGGGGGGGAAGGGCAGAGGGAGGCCAGATTGTCATCTGGTGGGGGGGGAGGGGAGGCAGGTCTGATCATTCTCGAAGGGGTTGGGGGAGGCCCGATCATTCTCGGGGGTGGGGGGGGGGGGGCGGGAGGTGGGGGAGGCCCAACCATTCTGTGGGGGGTGGGGCCCGGTGGATCTCTGGTGGTGGGTGGGGGGGCAGGGGCAGAGGGGGAACCACTGCCACTCTGTGGGCAATCGGTGGGGGGGAAAGGGGGCAGAGGGTCACGATCGGTCTGGGTAGCGGGTGGGTGGGTGGATAAGGGGGACAGTTATGTTGGGGGGTGAGGCAATGTCTGTGGGGACCATCGCTCCCGCTTTTTGCTCCCGGGCCACTTTATTCGCTTTTTGCGGCCCGGGAACGATGTGACAGTGGCGCGTTTTTCAAATCTTTTTCTCACTGCGCATGCGCAGTTCAGAGCTCCGATCATTTCAGGTGCGATAAGCCCCGTCCACAGCGCGATTCAGACTCACGATTTTTTTTCAGGCTGAGTGCGTATGGAGACGGCTCTTAGAATCTTAGAACCCCTACAGCACAGAAAGAGGCCATTCGGCCCATCGAGTCTGCACCGACCACAATCCCACCCAGGCCCTACCCCCACATATTTACCCACTAATCCCTCTAACCTACGCATCCCAGGACACTAAGGGCAATTTTAGCTTGGCCAATCAACCTAACCCGCACATCTTTGGACTGTGGGAGGAAACCGGAGCACCCGGAGGAAACCCACGCAGACACGAGGAGAATGTGCAAACTCCACACAGACAGTGACCCAAGCCGGGAATCGAACCCAGGTCCCTGGAGCTGTGAAGCAGCAGTGCTAACCACTGTGCTACCATGCCGCCTCTAACGCCTGAGAACAGGTTTCCAAGTCGGATCTGAATTGCGCCCAGATCCGGCACTTAGAATCAAAATGGTAAAATCAGGCCCTATGTATTAAAGTTTAGGGAAAGGTTAAATGGAGTACGTGAATTGGCGAGAGAACATTAAAAAATATCACAGCAGGTGATGAAGACAGAAGCAGCTAGGAAAGCAAAGACTCATAGTTTTGTACCTGGGGAGAAATTATTTGTTTTATTTGTTTAATGGTAAACAGTCAAACCAAATTTCTCTATCCAAATCTTGTGGGTAATTCTGGATATATGCTCTCATCATAGTCTTCAATGTCTGATGCCATCTCTCTAAAGCCACTTGTGACTCTGACGATACACTGATGAATTAAACTGCTTTAGCTTTCGACTATTCATGACTTCCCTAAACAACCTCAACATGAAATTAGACCATAGTCTGACTGTATTGTTTTTTGCTAAACCATTTGTTGCTGGTATCAGGTGAACTATTAAAAGCTAGGTTTAGCGGGCTGTACCAAGTTGGGAAATAATTCAGTGTAGTTAATTATGTGGTAAGAACTCCAGATAGAAGAAAAACCCAGAGTATGTCACATAAATATGCTCAAGAAGTATTTTGATCAGGAGGATAACCAAACACAAGAGGTGATAAATCAGGAAAAGGAATTTTTAAAATTCTGAAAATGATTTTCGTCAACTCAATTGGGTAATGAGGAAATATTCAAAAAGTTAAACTTCAAAGTTAACATACCTTCCAGGTAAGAATAGAAGAGAGTTGAAAGAGCTTGGTCAAAGAGGTGGGTTTAAGCAGTGTCTTGAAGGAGGTATGAATGGTAGAGAGGTTCACAGAGGGAATTCCAGAACTCATGGTCCGGGCAGCTGAAGGCACAACCATCAGTGCCAGAGAAATAATTAAAATCAGGGATACTCAAGAAGCCAGAATTGGAAGGAAGCAGAGTTTGCTGAAGGTTACAAGGCTCAGATGGTTTAGGATTAATTTCTCATAAGAATCATATGCAATACGTCTTACAGATTGTGACTTTGGTCGTGAATAATTGAAAGCATGAGAATTAGATGCTCTTAGCCTGTGAACTTTAGCTCTGCCACATGAACAACAACATTCAGGGGTGAACTGAAACCTATGGTAACCGCACACAGTATCTCAACAGTCCAACCTGATTGCTCCTACCACTGGATCTGTTGCCTGCGAAAATCTACAGGAAACATCATTCCGGAAATTGTTATATTAACCCTTTGATTCTTCTTCATTGTTTTGCTTCTATGTGTTACGCCACCTTTAATTTTATCTGGTTGGCTCTGATCTGTGTAAAAAGTAGACTTGAGGGGCCCAAAAGCCCTTTCAATGTATGTGCCTTCCGAATCCTATCCAATACAGGGTTGAAAAAACTAGACCCACTTTTCGTCTTTGTCAACTTATGTCACCTGTTTTAGTTACTGCATATTTTTGTTGAATATTCTATCACTATGGTGTTGTATAATAATCAGCTTTTTAAACAGGAAGAACAAAGTATCCCGAATTATTAAACTGCGCTGAATTCTATTTTATCTCAGTTTGACTTTGTTTTACTTTAATTTAAGCTTCCCCTTAAATTAACCTATGCTGTTTGTCTGAACTATTCCTTGTGGTAGTGGTTTCCATATTCTGACCGCTCTGTAGTGTTGAATCTTAATATAAAGCTTATCAATAATTAACACATCATCTTAGATTTAAAAATCAAAGCAGTGCAGTTATTGTGTTCACGTTCGTGTCCCAAGGACATCTTCCATGAGGTTTTATTCAGGTCAAGGACAGGGATTTGAGTGTGTGGGACCAGTGCAACTCAAGCATAAAGGGACTGCATAAGATGTGAAACCAATTGGAGGTGTCGGGTGAAAGAGCCATTGGAGGAAACAAGTGGCAGGTTAGAGGTCTGTCACAGACTGGGGGTCCTTGGAGAGACCAATACGTCACAGGAACATCGGAATTGCGAGAATGAAGTAAGGACCAAGATCCATCTAGTTCAGCTCTCACCGTCTTAGTGGTCACATACTACATCAATAATGGAGTTGTTGACTAATAATAGCAAAAGTCTACAACAGGCTCAAGTGTGAGTCGAGAAAAGCCCCAATATTGGAACATATTGGGAATCATGAACCCAAAGTTACTTGTGCCAAACATGTTATGCTTATCCTGTATAAAGTAATAAATTCATCAATAGTAATAAATAATAGTTTTCAAATGTCCTAAAATATTATTTTCTGGAACAAACCTAATTTGAATTCATTAATACAACCTTCTGATCATGAAGGAGGAATGGCAAAGCTGGAAAGAGCCAACAGGTTAAGTAGGGTGATTGGTTATCAAAATGACTTCTGTCTTTCTTTCACTAACTTTGCTGTGAAAAAACATTTCCTGTTACCCTTTGGTTCACTGGTTTCGAAAAGGATAAGAATTTCTCTCTAACAACAATCTGAATCAGGATTCTGTGGCAGTTCAACAGGATGTATTTACTCCTTAACTTGAATCATAGAAATCATAGGAACCCTACAGTGCAGAAGGAGGCCATTCAGCCCATTGAGTCTGCACCGACAGCAATCCCACCCAGGCCCTATCCCGTAATCCCACATATATACCTCACTAATCCCTCTAACCTACACATCTTGAGACACTAAGGGGCAATTTAGCATGGCCAATGCAGCTAACCCACACAATGAGACCAGAATGGCGAATAATATTTCTTCATAAAAGTTACAAGTCCAATGGGCAAAGTCTTCACTCACTAAGTCATACAGCCTAGAAGATCCATGCTTCATTTTCCAATTAATGATGAGTTAACTGACTGGATAGTAATACAAGTGATGTCAAGGCCCTAGGGCTAAGGATGGGAATAGAATCAGCTGGAATTCACACTTTGATCTTGGCCTAGTGGCTCCTTTTTTGGGTAACATGCCTTGTGTACATCCAGTGAGGACAAGATTCGGCCAAGCTGCAATGTCCTTCATGTTGAATGGCCCAGGGTAAGTCACTCTATTTACACGTGACACCAACATGTTGAGAAGCCAAGAAGTTGATAAAATATGTGCAGCTAAAGCCCCAGGACAAGGCAATCCATTCAGACAGGGAGTAGAGAAAGAAGCAGAAAAATGTAAAGTAACAAGTTGAAAATTTTGCCGTGCGCTCAGTGTCACAATGATGAAATGTGTTGTTGTTCCAGCTCGGTACTTTGCAAGTACAATGTTCATCGTGGGCCTGTCTGTGGTCGTCACTGTGCTGGTGCTTCAATTTCACCACCATGATCCCCATGCAGGAAAGATGCCCAAGTGGGTAAGTGATCAGAAACCTCATACAAAACAATTAGCAATCAGTTTGTAATGGACGCGGGTGCCAAACAGTGTCAGTCTGTTTTTCCTTGTTCAGTGAATAAATGACTGATACACTTCATGTAAGACTGAGGTTCAATGACTAGAGTTGCATTGGATTTTAGTGGGTGTCATTTGGGGTGGTGGGGAGCATCGCAACTGAATTCAGCTGCCGGAATTCTACCGCTTCGCCCGCCCGAGGCTCGTAAGATCCCGCCCGGGGCCAATGGAGAAAGCCGTTCTGCGAGCCTCCCCTACCCCGTGCCGGTAAAATTCCAACCAGCATCTCTGAGAGCAAAAAAAAGTGAAGTTTTCCATTTTCAATCTGTATCTGTTAAAATGCACCTATGTCAACATCAAATGAAGCCAGTGACATTTGCTGTGAAGACTTACGTGTGAAGAATGACATTTTTGTCACTTGTGCAGTGCATTTGGAGCTTTACTTACTCCAAGGGGTTGTAACAGTGGGGAAAATGATTTTGGCATATTTTGTTCTTCAGCTTTTAGTTAGCCTAAGTCGTGCATTATTCTCCAACTAAGAGACTGAGTGGACAAGTTGTTCACTTAGCTCATCCAATGTCACTTTGGAATCAGCCACCAGGAGATACACACAACATAGCGTCATAGAGTCATAGAGGTTTACAGCATGGGAACAGGCTCTTTGGCTCAACTTGTCCATGCCGCCCTTTTTTTTTAAACCCCTAAGCTAACCCCAGTTGCCTGCATTTGGCCCATATCCCTCTATACCCATCGTACCCATGTAACTGTGTAAACGCTTTTTAAAAGACAAAATTGTACCCGCCTCTACTACTACCACTGGCAGCTTGTTCCAGACACTCACCACCCACTGTGTGAAAAAATTGCCCCTCTGGACACTTTTGTATCTCTACCCTCTCACCTTAAACCTATGCCCTCTAGTTTTAGACTCCCCTACCTTTGGGAAAAGATATTGACTATCTAGCTGATCTATGCTCCTCATTATTTTATAGACCTCTATAAGATCACCCCTCAGCCGCCTGCGCTCCAGAGAAAAAAGTCCCAGTCTATCCAGCCTCTCCTTATAACTCAAATCATCAAGTCCCAGTAGAATCCTAGTAAATCTTTCTAGTTTAATAATATCCTTTCGAGAATAGGATAGGAGATGATAGATTTTTACCTCAAGTTGGGCTTCTGGTGCTGCTCCACAGAGCTCATTTCCTACCTAGAAGAGACAACAGGAACACCCACGCGATTTTGAACGTTTTCACAAAAATGGCTTCAAGAATGAAGATTCATGAAAATGCTTCCCTATATCAGCCCTATATCCAGTCCATCTGACGAAGGAGCAGCGCTCCGAAAGCTAATGGCATTTGCTACCAAATAAACCTGTTGGACTTTAACCTGGTGTTGTTAAAACTCTTACTGTGTTTACCCCAGTCCAACGCCAGCATCTCCACATCAGAACAAAGAAATGACAGAGGAATTGAACAGATATTTTGCATTAGTCTTTACGGTGGAAGATACGCTGAACATCCTATTAATACTAAAGAATACGGGAGAGGGATTTAGTACAATCACTTGAGAAGTAGTATAAGACAAACTAATATGGCTAAAGGCAAATAAGTCTACTGGCCCTGAATGCTTGCATCCTAGGATCCTAAAAGAAATAGCTACAGAGATAGTGGACGCATTGGTTGTAATTTTCCAAAAATCCTTAGATTCTGGAGAAAGTATCGTAGAATTGGAAAAAAAAGGGAGGGAGGCAAAAAGCAGACAATTATGGGCCAATTAGCCTGACATCAATTGTTGGAAAAATGTTGGAATCAATTATTAAGGAAGCAATAGCAAAAGCATTTGGAAAATCATAATCTAATCAAGCAGAGTCAGCATGGCTTCATGAAAGGAAAGTCATATCTGACTAATTTATTTGAGTTTTTTGAGGCAATCTCAACCAGTATGGATAGAGGGGTAGATATGTTGTATATGGACTTCCAGAAGGCATTCAACAAGGTACCACACAAAGATTAAGTCATAAGAGTCCATTGTGTTGGAGGTAGTATATTGGCATGGATTGAGAATTGGCAAATGGGCAGGGAACAGCGAGTGAGTTAAGAGGTTTGTTTTCAGGTTGGCAACCTGTAACCAGTGGGGCTCCACAAGGATCAGTGCTGGGACCGCAACTATTTACAATATTTATGAATGACTTGGAGGAAGGAAGCGAATGTACAGTAGCCACATTTACAGACAACACAAAAATAGGTGGAAAGGCAAGTTGCTAGAAGGATATAAATGGTTTACAAAGCGATATTGATAGGTTAGGTGGGTGGGCAAAAGCTGGCAAATGGAGTATAACGTGAAAAGATGTGAAGTTGTTCATTTTAGAAGGGAGAACAAAAGAACAGAGTATTATTTAAATAGAGAAAAGCTACAGAAAGCTGCAATACAAAGGGATTTGGGGGTACTTGTGCATGAAACGGCACGGTAGCACAGTGGTTAGCACTGCTGCTTCACAGCTCCAGGGTCCCGGGTTCGATTCCTGGCTCGGGTCACTGTCTGTGTGGAGTTTGCACATTCTCCTCGTGTCTGCGTGGGTTTCCTCCGGGTGCTCCGGTTTCCTCCCACAGTCCAAAGATGTGCGGGTTAGGTTGATTGGCCAGGTTAAAAAATTGCCCCTTAGAGTCCTGAGATGCGTAGGTTAGAGGGATTAGTGGGTAAATATGTGGGGGTAGGGCCTGGGTGGGATTGTGGTCGGTGCAGACTCGATGGGCCGAATGGCCTCCTTCTGCACTGTAGGGATTCTATGATTCCATGAAACACAGAAAGCTAGCAAATAGGTGCAGAAGGTAATCAGGAAGGCTAATGGAATGTTGGCCCTTATTTCAAGGTGCTTAGATTATAAGAGTAGGGAAGTCTTGCTGCAACTGTACCAAGGTACAGGTGAAACCAAATCTGGAGTACTCTGAGCAGTTTTGGTCCCCTTATTTAAGGAAGGAGGAGTTCAGTGAAGGTTCACTATGATGATCCCCGGTATGGAGGGATTGTCTTATGAGGAAAGGTTAAACAGGTTGGGACTCTACTCATTGGAATTTAGAAGATCTCACTGAAACATATAGGATTCTTCAGGGGCTTGACAGGGTAAATTCTGAGACGATATTTCTCCTCATGGGAGAATCTTGGACCAGAGGGCATTGTCTCAGAATAAAGGGGTGCCAATTTGAGACTGAGATGAGGAAGTATTTCTTCTTTCTGAGGGTTGTGAGTCTTTAGGACTCCTTGCCACAGGGATCTGTGAGCGCAGAGTCTTTGGGCAGGATTTGACGGCCACATTGACCCCAAAACCAGAAAATCCTGCCCGAGGTCAATGGACTGTTGCATGGTCCGCCCCCCACCTGCTACGATTCCCCTGGCAGGTGGGACAGGAAAGTTCCCCCCTTGGGTATATTTAAATCTGAGATAGATTCTTGATCAGTAAGGGAATCAAAGGTTATGGGGAAGGGGCAGGAAAGTGGATGTGAGGAACATTGGATCAGTCATGAACCTATGAAACAGGGAACAGGCTTGAGGAGCCAAACAGCCTATTCCTGTTCCTAATTCTTATGGTCTTATGGCTACAGGGAGCAGGCAGAGGAGTGGCACAAAGAAAATTGCTCCCTGAGAGAGCCAAGAGGGATAGGACAAGCCAAATGGCCTTCTTCTGAGCTGTAATCATTCTGTGATGTTGCTGGCTCACTTTCTGTCAAGGAAGCTGCATAAAGAAAGTGCAGAACAGTTGCTGGGAGACAAAGATTGGTGCCTTGGCCTCTCTAGCTAAGATGTGGGGAGAGTTTTCAGGATTGTGTTACAAGAGAAAATGAGTGGGGGTTGGGTTGGAGCTGGAGCTGGAAGGTGTGGAGGGTGGAGTTAGAGCAAGGAAGGATGCAGTGGTCCTCTTGAAAACCGGGAAACCCTCTTGACCCTACCAATGAATGTGTTAGACATTCCAGAGGAGCCTTTACTGTCTCCTGACAAGCTGCAGACTTGTTTTTGCTTCGTGGAAAAAGAAAAATCTCTCCTCGTTAGTGCTGGGATACATCATATCGGGCACTGTTGGCAGAACAGGACCTTGATTTGTCAAACTTACAGTTGCCCACCATGAGGTTAATATTCCAGATGGTTGTAAAGGGTTGGGATGCGAGAGGATAAATTATTCCAGGTTCCCCCAGAGCGGGCGAGGATGAAATCAATCCCAGGGTTACTCATCATTGAATTTTCACATCCTCTTGCCCTGAAGAGCTCCTCACATCATCCCAGAGCTTCCCCAGAAGATCAAGCCAAGAGTCGGAGCTCACTCAGTGTAGAAGGCTGGGTGTGAATATGTTGACCAAAATTTCTCTATTAGCTCCTTGCTCCCCTGGTAAAAGTGCATTTACTGTCATCATTCTTACAATAAAGATGCTGATGGATTATGTTGTGAGAAGTCAGAAGGAAACCGATGGTATGCATTCACATTTGGAATTCCTATGAATGTCGATGGTTCATAGCCATAAGATAAATCATTCAAAAATCCCAATGTCGTTGCTATTTTCAAAGCATCATCCAATGTTAAGTCACCTCCTCTTTGCAGTAGTTTACACCTCAGCGTATCCGATTTGCAATGTAGGATCCATTACCTGGGGCGGAATTTTACGTGACCCTCAAGACAAATTCTAAGATGGGAGGGGTTGTAAAAATGAATAGATTACATTCCCTCTTCAGGAACCCACCTGCCGAAACCCAGACCAAATTTCACGCTTGGGCGGGCAGGGCCTTGGGTAGGAAACCCGTCCATTCACCTATTATGGCCTTTAAGAGGCCACTTGATGGGCTCTATCCTGCCCAGCCTCAATTTTTAGGCTGTCGGAAGCGGAGAGGGTGCAAAAGTAATATTTGCCCTTTTCCCCATCTCGATCAGGAAGCACCTCACATTGAAAGCCCCCTCATGGCTTGAGTGTCTTCCCCCATGGGATGTTGGAGCTGTGGGTACCCTCCCCCTCAGCTTACCTACCTCCTGATGCCAAGATCACCCCTCACCCCCTCCCACCCACTCCTGCACCCCCCTTCCGCTGAGCATCCCTTACCCTCCCGCTCCTGGGATCTTCTGTCTTTTGGAAAATCTCAGGACTTAGTTCCAGGCAGAGTGCTGACTTACCACTTCTGCCCACTGCAGAGCTGTGCCTGGCTGGGTTGAAGAGCTGACAGCCAATCTGATTGGCAGAGAGCTCTGACGGGTGGGACTGCCTTACATGGGCGGACATGAGGTCCTGCCTACTGCCAATTAACACTCAAGTGAGAATGAAATGGCAGTGGGAGTTTGAGAGCGGCTTCACATTAGTCACTCAATCTTGAGATGGGAAGTACCGATCACTCACCATCCTTAAAATTCTAGCCCTGGTTATTCAGATACAACACAATATATTTGCACCCAGCCGGTGCCCACCTCAAATGGGTCACAACTTGGATGACCATTTCCCCCCCTTTCTATCTTTTCTTACTGAAAACATGCCTTTGGATGGAGTTGCCACATAATGGTGCCTCAGAGATTTCACTGCACGTTCATAATCTTCTTTTCTCTCGTGTCAGGCAACATCTTGAAAGTTTCCATCTTGACACGCCTGCATTAAACAACAAGAAGAGCTGGCACTTGTGCTTTCTACACCACTGTCATATTGTCCAAAAACAGGCCACGGCTGTGGCACAGTGGTTAGCACTGCTGCCTCACAGCACCAGGGACCCGTGTTCGATTCCAGCCTCGGGTGACTATCTGCGTGGAGTCTGCACATTCTCTCCGTGTCTGCGTGGGTTTCCTCCGGGTGCTCCGATTTCCTCCCACAGTCCAAAGATGTGCGGGTTAGGGTGATTGGCCATGCGAAATTGCCCCTTAGTGTCAGGGAGATTAGCAGGGTTAATACGTGGGGTTACGGTGATAAGGCCCGGGAGGGATTACTGTGGATGCAGGTTCGATGGGCCAAATGGCCCCATTCTGTACGGTAGGTATTCTGTGACTGTCAGTATACACTTCAAACTCCTCCAGCCATGCTTCCCACATCATGCTGACAGTACTGTCATCACCGGTCGGATAAATGGCTCAATTCCTGGGACTGCAGACGTATCAGCTCTGACAAATGCCATGATTCAATCCTAAATGTCACCGTATTTATCCCTGTCATCACTGTAGCATTTCAGGCTGAATGAACAACACTTAGGTCACAGATTTAACTACAAGAACAACATCATTTAATTTGCCATACCAGCTAACTGCCCTACATGTGCTACTTGACCTACAGTCCTAAGTTCAGGTGACCCCATATGTAACACAATATATTTTACAGTATCTTATCTGAGTACCATACTCAAATCCACACACACAATCAGTATCACCATGATAACTAGTGGTATGCCGCAAGGATCAGTACTTTGGCCTCAGCTATTTATAGCTTATTTTCATGATTTTGAAGAAGGGACGGAGTGTGACTATCCAATTCTCTATTTTTTTAACCAAAATAATATCGTTGAATCCTAGATTCCCTACAGTGCAAAAGGAAGCCATTCAATCCATTGAGTCTGCATCGACTCTCCGACAGAGCATTTTACCCAGGCCCTATCCCAATAACCCCATGTATTTGTTCCCGCTAACCTACACATTTTGGGACACTAAGGGGCAACTTAGCATGGCCAATCCACCTAACCCCATATCTTTGGAGTGTGGAAGTAAACCAGAGCATCCAAAAAAAACCAATGAACACACGGAAGAATATGCAAACTCCACACAGTCACCCAAAGCTGGAATTGAACCCGGATCCCTGGCGCTGTGAGGCAGTAATGTTAACAACCTCACATTTGCAGATGTTGAATTCCATTTAGTACTTTTAAGCTCAGTTTTCCTTCTGATGTTTCCATTACAGCTTTCTTTGGTTTTCTAAAGAATTACAATTCCTTCTATTTTGGCATCATGTTCAAATTTCTACACATTCCCTTCGAGTCTCAATTATAGTCGCAATTTTCTCACCTGAAGTTGTGTACAGGGATGCAGCTGTATATTGTTCCTACTTTCTGAGGCAAATTAAGTTTGATTGTGCCCTGGCCACTTGCGCTAATGATTGCAGGTACCTTGATAAAGTCTGGATCACTCAAAAACTAAATCTAGAATCATAGAATCATACAGTGCAGAAGGAGGCCATTCAGCCCATCGAGTCTGCACCAACCACAATCCCAACCAGGCCCTATCCCCATAACCCCATGCTAGTCCCCTTGACACTCAGGGGCAATTTAGCATGGCCAATCCACCTAACCCGCACATCTTTGGACGATGGGAGGAAAACAGTGCACACGGAGGAAACCCACGCAGACACGGGGAGAATGTGCAAACTCCACACTTATAGTGACCCAAGCCAGGAATCGAACCCGGGTCCCTGGCGCTGTGAGGCAGCAGTGCTAACCACTGTGTCACCATGCCACCCCATCTAGAACAGGCCTACCTCGCCTGGGCTCTCTACTGCACAGAGCTAGGAACTATTAAAGCATAATGTTGACATGCTCACAGTCTTCATCACTTGCCCACTCCCGATCAATGCTAGACTCCATGAAATGCACCAATGACCTATTTTATTTTAGTCGTGCTCATCCTTTTAATGACATTGCAAAGTGACCATTTATTCTGCTTATCTAGGCTGGCTAGCAAACTACTAAAGTCTGGGCCTTCTTCCCACTGAAGACAACTAGCCAGACCATTTCCTGCCACAACTTTTCCCGGAATGTTTGCTTGAAGAATCTAACCACCCAAGTCATTTGCTCATTTGTTTGCCCAACGTTTCCCCTTTTCTAGATCTGCCCTTATCCTTCTTCCTGAATGTCCTGCACCTTTGTTAGTTGTCAACTGTTCCATCTTCCTGAGTTGACCATAACACAAATCTTCCAATATGAGCACAACCCTCCTGTCATGGATCTGCATAGCGATAGGTAAAGACCTGCCTAGCGACAACAATAGCCAGCATTCAAAGCAGATGATGAGGTGTCACCTTTACCAGCAATGAGATTAGCAGATAGAATCAGGTGTAACTCGCTGTCATCAGGAAACAGCTTACCTAGACAACTAACAAATCAGTGGATGCATACAGATGCGAATTTCAAGAGTCACGGGATGTGAGAGATGCAGATAGCCCAGATACACAAAGAGGAAAAAAAATCACAAATGAATTGCCAGCACCTACAGAAGCAGGTAGGCTAGTTTAACATCTCACAGCCAAGAAGGCATTGTAACATCTGAAAGCTGGGGAGGCCAGTTCAAAGTCTGAGAAGCCATTTTATTATCTAAGAAGTCTTAGAGCCAAAGATAGTACAGGAACCTTCATAAAGGAAGTTTGAATATCTTTGCTGAACCAGGAATAGATGTTGCCCAGACTCAGTCCTCTGCCTTGTATTGTGTGGAAACTATAAATTGGATTTGACTTATAATTTATTTAATTTGGATGTTGTTTGGGAGCAGGAATGTCTTAAGGGGTAATTGCTCCATAAACTTTGTGTGTGCTTAGTAGTTCATATATGTAATTATATGTCCTCGTCGTGTGTATTTGTCTTTTCTTTAGTTTAATAAATAGTCTTTAGTAATTGTTACACAACAAATCTGATGGGGCCGGGGGATGCTGTGGTGATTTGGCAGACCTCCAACTGTCCAGGGGGCACGGATATTAAAGTGACCACGGAACTTCAAAGCCTTTAGAGGACAGAGACAATAATGAATATCTTACCCTAAAATGGTGTCTGAATTCGCCATCCTGAAACTGAACAGCACCTTTACCAGGGCTAGAAGGGGCAGTCCAACCATGAGACCCCCATCCTGGGGGAGAGTGCTGAGGTCAACCCTTGCCCCAGCCCAAGCCCACCTAACACCTAGGATCCAGGGGGTCCTCGCTCTGCAGCCTGGCAGTGGCAGAGAGGCATATGGACAGGTCCGTGATTATCAGACTGGGCTAGTTATTCTCACTGGGGGTTTCATGTGGTTCCTCACACCATTCCAAAACAAAAATGTACACCACCACATACTGGGGTTAAGAGTTGCGAGTGAGGGTGGGTGAACATTGTTGGGGTGAGGGTGGGTGAATCTTGTGGCTGGTAAGAGTGGGTGAACAATGTGGAGGTGAGGGTTGGTGAACATTGTTGGGAATGACAGTGGGTGAACATTGTGGGGGTGAGTGTCGGTGAAGATTGTGGAGAGGGGTGAGGGAGCATGGTAGCACTATCAATGGTGTGAGACCTTGCAGTTTCACAGTTTGATAATTCCACTTAAAAGAATGGCAAGGGTTTTATGCTCCCAATCATCTTGGGTGGGTTCGATGATGGTAACGGAAATTCTCATGAGAGGTGCAAATTGTATTTTACATCGGCAGGAAGTCTCTCTACGATTGTCCCCTCCACCAGTGACGTAATGGAAATCCCAACTTACAATGTTGGGAACTCCATTCTAATAAATGTTAATGTTATTATCAGATCTCTATGCCTGATAATCCCCCACCCCCGTCATATTCTGCTATTTATATCAAAATCATAAATCCATTGTTTATATTCTTTTTTGTGAAAAATATTGTAATATTTGCGCTAAATACCTACGTTTTTTTCTGGTATTGAGGGGAATGTGCAGTTCTGAAATTCAAAATAAAATTGGAGATATCCACAACATGCACAGTATAAATTTTGCTCTGCCGTCATAACGGATATTTGGTCATAAATATTTACTCCAGCACATTACAGCTTGTATCGTGGATGCACCACAAGCTTTATACCCACTTACTGTCTGCTTGTAGCAATTACTCACCAATACTAGGTACTTAATCTCTAAATCACCTGAATCCCTTGGGCCTATGGAAAATCCATTTCAATAATGAAACAATTATTTCTGACTGGGTTTAACTAGATTGAACCAATAACTCGTGTCTCTGACATAGCTGCCTTGGACCTGGCGAACTCTTGTTAAATGCCTGAATTGTAACATATGCTTTCCAATTGGCAAAGTTCATGCACAAAGATTCAATGCTTCCACATTCCCTACCTCTCTGCTACTAATCTGCAGAGGAATGTGGGACACAATTTTCCCAAAGCGGCAATAAGTGCCCACGCCAGTGGGAAAACTGGAGCATTTCCGTTGGTGCTGGCAGCACCTGTCAGGTGAGATTCACCCAGCTGATGGATGTAAATAGATGCATCCTGCGAATCGTGCCAACCAGCCCCACCATTCAGAGATCAGCGTGCCCCTTTCAAAGGGCACCCCCACCTCCATGTTCGCAGACAGGTTTTCAGTTGGCTGCTCAGATGCAAGCAACTTCAAAAGAGCTAAGTTCCTGTGTTGTATAAACACTGCGTTTAGGAACAATGGGGGTACTTGAGATGCATTCAAGCGTGAAGGGAAAATTAAGTAAACACAGCGGATTGGGGGTTGAGTAAAAACCATTAAGCTGTCAATCAAATGAGAGGTCAAAGTACTGCACTGAAAGTGAATGAAAACAAAGGTTTTCAATGGGTTGGAAGGTATTTGAAAGACTCTGAGCTTTTTATGAAGACTCAGAGACTTGAAATAAATACTGTGTTAAAACAATGGGGCTGGGTAAACAGATGTGGAGAAAGGAATTACCCCCTAGTGAAAGTGAGTGACTTGTCAGTAAGAGGACTTGAAAGGGATCTTCTCACATCTGCAGCTTCCTAGAAAGAGAGAGGCTGAATGGAATGCTGCGGTGATTTGGAAGTCTTCCAACTGTCCAGGAGGCATGGATATTAAAGTGGCCAGGGAGCTTCAAAGCTTTTAGAGAACAGAAACAATAATGAATATCTTACCCTAAGGTGGTGTCTGAATTCGCCATCATGAAACTGAACAGAACCTTTACCAGGGCTAGAAGGGGCAGTCTAGCCATGAGACCCTCATCCTGCGAGAAAGTGCCGAGGCCAACCCCTTGCCCCCAGCCCAAGCCCACCTAACCCCAGGATCCAGGGGACCCTCCATCTGCAGCCTTGCAGTGGCAGAGAGGTATATGGGCACTGGACTTACCTCCAAGACTTCCCTCAGGATCCAACACATCAGGTCCGTGATTATCAGCCTGGTGGGAGGTGAGTAAATAGTGGGAGAGAATTGAATCAGACTTCAAGCCCACTAATTACTTGGAAAGAAGCTATAGGAATAATTATCCACTTCCCGCCTCTCTGGCAGGTATCCCAATTGGGGGAATTGCGATGGGTTGATTTTATTTGATACATTATTGTCACATGTATCAGTATACAGTGTAAAGTATTGTTTCTTGCGCACTATACAGACAAAGCATATCATACAAAGAGAAGGAGAGGAGACAGTGCAGAATTTACAGTCATAGCTAGGATGTAGAGAAAGATCAACTTAGTACGAGGTAGGTCCATTCAAAAGTCTGTTGGCAGCAGGGAAGAAGCTGTTTTTGAGTCAGTTGGTACGTGACCTCAGACCTTTGTTTAGTTTTCCCAACGGAAGAAGGTGGAAGAGAACGTCCGGGGTGTGTGGGGTCCTTGATTATGCTGGCTGCTTTTCCGAGACAGCGGGAAGTACAGACAGAGTCAATGGATGGGAGGCTGGTTTGAGTGATGGACTGGGCTACGTTCATGACCCTTTGTAGTTTCCTGTGGTCATGGTCAGAGCAGGAACCATACCAAGCTGTGATACAACCAGAAAGAATGCTTACTATGGTGCATCTGCAAAGGTTGGTGAGAATCATAGCGGACATGTGAAATTTCCTTAGCCACCTGAGAAAGTAGAGGTGTTGGTGGGCTTTCTTAACTATAGCATCGTGCCTGGTGCCAAATCCACTTTTTTGCCCAATGCCTGATTCTCCAGGCCAGTCATGATGTGGAGATGTCTGTGTCGATATGACAACATATCGACAACGGATGAATGAACACCGCTCGACAATCACCAGGCAAGACTGTTCTCTTCCTGTTGGGGAGCACTTCAGCGGTCACGGGCATTCGGCCTCTGATATTCGGGTAAGCGTTCTCCAAGGCGGCCTTCGCGACACACGACAGCGCAGAGTCACTGAGCAGAAACTGATAGCCAAGTTCCGCACACACGAGGACGGCCTCAACCGGGATATTGGGTTCATGTCACACTATTTGTAACTCCCACAGTTGCGTGGACCTGCAGAGTTTCACTGGCTGTCTTGTCTGGAGACAATACACATCTTTTTAGCCTGTCTTGATGCTCTCTCCACTCCCATTGTTTTGTTTCTTAAAGACTTGATTAGTTGTAAGTATTCGCATTCCAACCATTATTCATGTAAATTGAGTCTGTGTCTTTATATGCTCTGTTTGTGAACAGAATTCCCACTCACCTGAAGAAGGGGCTTAGAGCTTCGAAAGCTTGTGTGGCTTTTGCTACCAAATAAACCTGTTGGACTTTAACCTGGTGTTGTTAAACTTCTTACTGTCTCCAGGCCAGCACAGTTCCAGTCAGAAGCAAGCGAGCCCAGAGAATCAACCCCATAGTATATACTTTATATGTGAACTTTGAACAGAGTATAGAGCAAAATCTTCCCTATCTTGCTTGATGTGAAATGTGAAAATTAAAAAAAGGGGAACATTTGGATAAGAGACAACACAGATTCCACTTGCATTGTGATCCTCCTCTACAGACAAACACAGCTCTTAGTGTAGCAGGAGGAAGATTTACAGTCTTCGAGAGTTTATTTCCACAGATTAAGAGGAGTTCTTCACTTTGGTATTTAAATAGCGATAAGCACTGCATGAGAATGGAGGTCATTCTATCAAAGAGATTAATACTGAGAAAGCAGATTCACCTCGGGTTCACCTTAGCTATCATAGAGTTCGAAAACACCTCGTACATTTATTCAGAACACCAGTTGTTGAATTTTAATTATGTTCGCCATCCTGTTACATCAAACTTCCGTCCTCTGCAGGACTGAATGTCATCAATATTTGTATACTGTTTGAGGAAATAAAAAGCTGGATATCAAAGTAGATACTTACGATTGCTTGAGAAGATTAAAAGTACATCCATTTTCAATGCCGTGAAAAGATTTACTTTTGACAGTAATTGTTTTCTCTTATGTACAACGGAAGCTCATACAATGACGTGGGAAGAATATATGTATCATGGCTCCGTGTTAACATTCAGTTTGATCTTGTACCCACAGTTCAAGAGTAATCTGGTTACACATATCGGGCACGATCTTAGCAGCTGTTCATGCCACGCTCCCGCTGCAGCAAGATCGGAGAATTTGGTGCCCAGACAGCGCGAATGGTGGTAACATTCTGGCAACCATCTTTCTCACAATCATAGAATCCCTAAAGTGCAGAAGGAGGCCATTTGGCCCATCGAGCTTGCACCAACCACAATCCCACCCAGGCCCTATCCTATAACCCCATGCATTTACCCTCGCTAATCCCCCTGACACTAAGGGGGCAATTTATCCAATCCACCTAACCCACATATCTGTGGGAGGAAATTGGAGCACCCGAAGGAAACCCATGCAGACACGGGGAGGAAGTGCAAACTTCACACAGATAGCGACCCAAGCCGGGAATTGAGCCCAGGTCCCTGGTGCTATGAGGCAGCAGTGCTAACCACTGTGCCACCGTGCCGCCCCCAAACACAATGCAACATCTACTCTCACCGATGCGATACTCCAAGTGCGTTCTTTATCATGTCATTCAACCCAGTTCAATTTCTCTCCACAGATGCTGTCAGACCTGCTGAGTTTTATCAGCATCCGTTTTTTGTTTTCTGTTTCAGATTCCAGCATCCGCAGTAATTTACCTTTATCTTAAATTTATTTCAGGCTGGGTTCAATATCTTGCTTGTTTTCCAGGAAACCAGCGTGAATGATGCCGCTCTTTTGCTCGTGAGCAGAGAAAAGACTCTGCAGCAGCTCAAACTTCACCAATGGGTCTGCCAAGAAACAGCAGATAGTGGGATGAGGACAACAATGACTGGAGATAGGTTAATAAGAAGTGGTTGGGCATGATAAGAATCAGAGATGATTAATCAGAGCAAATCAAAGATTTCATGAGGTATATAGACAAAAGCATTAAGGCTACACTATCCCTTTTAATGATTTGGGTCACTGTTAGCCTCAGGACATTTTCTTTGGTCAAACTTAAGCAAGTATTACATATGCACAACCACTGCACAGTCTGTAATGAGTATTTTTCATGTGACATATTGCGAGGAGGCCATATTACAAAGGGATATTGCAGTAAAATCGGACTTAATTATAAAATAGATCAGTTCAAAATCAGAAGTTCTAAAATTACTTATGCTTTGAAAGTCAATGCAGGACCATACGAAGGAAGGAGGTAGGTAGCTTGTGCATTTGGATTTTTTTAGTTTTTATAGTGATGGACTTGGACAATGAGGAAGAAAGACCAATACCATGGCTCTTTTTGCATCAACATTTAGCCTGAGCCTGCATCAACAGCTTGAGGAGGCATTCTGTCTCACATGTCATCTTATTACATTACTGTATGTTGAGTAATGGATGGGATGTCAGTGCTGGAGAACCATAGAAACCCTACAGTGCAGAAGGAGGCCATTCGGCCCATCGAATCTGCACAGACCACAATCCCACCCAAACCCTGTCCCTGTAACGCTATGCATTTACCCTACCTACTCCTCCTGACACTAAGGGGCAATTTATCATAGCCAATCCACCTAACCCACACATCTTTGGACTGTGGGAGGAAACTGGAGCACCTGGAGGAAACCCGCGCAGACACGGGGAGAATGTGCAAACTCCACACAGACAGTGACCCAAGCTGGGAATCGAACTCCGGTCCCTGGCGCCATGAGGCAGAAGTGCTAACCACTGTGCCACCGTGCTGCCCCATCTTTGGAGGTAAATCAACCAATTCAACCCCCTTGTTCCATCTCCCATGTTATGTGCAAAATTTGAAGCAGCATGCTGAAGAAGGCAAGATGGCAGCAGGTGGACTCAGAGATTGTGCGTCCGACTCCCGCTGGCAGGAAAACTGTGGCATATTTAGTGGGGGTGGGGGAGGAAGGGTCTAATCCGGAAACATGCCCTCTGGTGGTGGGAAAGCAATTAGTTCACTCATCAATGAGCCAATTAAAACCAGTAATTCCCAAACCGACAAGTACCTAATTCGAATTGTCTCCTGAAAGCCGCCCTCTGTTATTGCACCAAATTCCCTTCCCTCACGCCCCTCACCCCACCCCCACCAGCATTCTCTTTCCCTGTGACACCCATCAAGCCCAACGTACCTCTCTCCAGGGATCCAGTGATGATTCTTGATGAAGGCCTCAATGCAGTACCGGCAATGGAGAGCTGCCAGTCTCTGATTGGTTGGCAGCTCTTGCGGGTAGCGGGGGAGGGGGGGGGGCAATCTTCTCATCTTATTGGGACCCTAATTCACCAGCGAGGTCTGATGTTGTCCAGGTAAGTGCCTGATTGCACAAAGCGTCAGGACACCTGACTCCCACCAATTCTCCAATCAGTGGACGGCTCATGGATTTTTTCATTCCCAGTGTTGGCATTGGACATCTTACCACTGTCCTGACTGGCCATTCGGTCAGAACATTCTGATTGGATAATTAGGGATGTGTGAAGGCAGTTTGAAGATGTTTTTGCTTGTACACACGGGGCAACAGATCTTCAAAATAAATCACTTGCACTTCAGAAAATCAGCTCAGAAAAAAATGGGTCCAAAGGGGATGAACTGTTTGTGAAATTATGGGGCCGGGGGTGGGGGGTAATGTCGCTTTGGGCGAGTAATTAGGAAATCCTATTCCAAGGACAATAATGACTTGGCAAAAGATGTCAGGCAGAAATCCAAAGCATTCTCCCTCTTTATTTTCCTGCACAATGTGCTCTCGGTGAGAATGAGAACCATCGAACAAATGGGCCAACAGCCAGACAGGATAATATGCTGCTTCATATCTGCTTGATTGGGGCCAAAGGCCTCCAATTATCAGTTGATCAATTCTCTGTCAAAAATTTGGGCATCACGGTGGCACAGTGGTTAGCACTGCTGCCTCATAGCGCCAGGGATCTGGATTCAATTCCGGCCTTGGGTCACTGTCTGTGTGGAGTTTGCACATTCTTCCCCTGTCTGCGTGGATTTCCTCAGGGTGTCCTGGTTTCCTCCCACAGTCCAAAGATGTGTGGGTTAGGTGGATTGGCCATGCTAAATTGCCTCTTAGTGTCAGGGGGATTAGCAGGTTAAAAACGTGGTTTACAGAGATAGGGCCTGGGTTGGATTATTGTCAGTGCAGACTCAATGGGCCAAATGGCCTCCTTCTGCATTGTAGGGATTGTGTAAGTATCTGCTTAATTAAGTAGATAACAAGAGGCGGCAGTTGCAGGGATTGAAGGCTGGCAGGTAGAGAACAAAAGGCAGCAGTTCAAGGTCATGACCCAGGCCTGAGACATCCAATGCTGATGCCTTACAGTGAGTGGATACCTTTCTGGATGCTGCTAAATATAGTGCCTGGACCTTCGGCCCCATGAGGTGATGGTGATGTTGGTGATTTCTTGCTGCACAATTGGCTGGGCCTCTTGCCTCCGAATAACGAATTGGCTGGCCACCACGAGGCTGCACGTGACCAATCATCCTGTCTCCAAGCAGAAATTCCCCTCACTTCCAGTCCCACCATTGGGACACTTGCCGCTGTAACAGAATTCCACCTTGAGGTTAAAAATGAAAACTCGCCTTTACTAAAATAGGCACAAGCCAGGAGTGTGATGGATAACTCCAAACTTGCCTGGATGGGTGCAGCTCCAACAACATTCAAGAGGCTTGACACCATCAAGGACAAAGCAGGCCACTTGATTGGCACCCCATCCATAAACATTCGTTGGAACAATATGTGGACAGCCCGACTAGAGAGGGGGCTATACTGGACCTGGTACTGGGGAATGAGCCCGGTCAGGTCTTCAAAGTTTTGGTTGGGGAACATGTGGCAAATAGTGACCACAATTCTGTTAGCTTTAGGATAGTGATGGAAAAGGATGAGTGGTGTCCCAAGGGTAAGGTGTTGGATTGGGGGAAGGCTAACTTTATTGGGATCAGGCAGAAATTGGCAGCTCTTGATTGGGAGAGGCTGTTTGAGGGTAAATCCACATCTGGTATGTGGCAGTCTTTTAAGGAACGGTTGTTAGGGCTACAGGACAAGCATGTACCTGTAAAAAAGAAGGATAGGAAGGGTAGGATTAGGGAACCGTGGATAACCAGGGAAATTGAGGGACTGGTCAAAAGGAAAAGAGAGGCGTATGTTAGGTCCAATCAGCTAAAAACGGAGGGAGCTCTGGAGGAGTACAATGAAAGTAGGAAAATACTCAAACGGGGAATTAGGAGAGCAAAAAGGGGTCACGAAATGTTCTTGGCAGACAGGATTAAGGAGAATCCCAAGGCATTTTATTCATACGTTAGGAACAAAAGGGTTGTTAGGGAAAAAATCGGACCTCTCAGGGACAAAAGTGGGGACTTATGCTTGGAGCCCAAAGAGGTAGGGGAGATCCTAAATGAATACTTTGCGTCGGTATTCACAAAGGAGAGGGATGTGTTGACTGGGAGTGTCTCGGAGGGGAGTGTTGAACCGTTGGAGAAAATCTCCATTACAAAGGAGGAAGTGTTAGGTTTGTTAGAGAATATAAAGACTGACAAATCCCCAGGGCCTGATGGAATCTATCCAAGGCTGCTCAGGGAGACGAGAGGTGAAATCGTTGGGCTTCTGACGCAAATCTTTGTCTCGTCACTGGACTCAGGTGAGGTCCCAGAGGATTGGAGGATAGCCAATGTGGTCCCGTTATTTAAGAAGGGTAGGAAGGATAACCCGGGTAATTATAGGCCAGTGAGCTTGACGTCCGTGGTGGGGAAGTTGTTAGAGAAGATTCTTAAAGATAGGATGTATGCGCATTTAGAAAGGAATAAACTCATTAACGATAGTCAACATGGTTTTGTGAGAGGGAGGTCATGCCTCACTAACCTGGTGGTGTTTTTTGAAGAAGTGACCAAAATGGTTGACGAAGGAAGGGCCGTGGATGTTGTCTATATGGACTTTAGTAAAGCGTTTGACAAAGTCCCTCATGGTAGGCTAGTGAAAAAGGTTGGATCCCATGGGATAAAGGGGGAGGTGGCTAGATGGGTGGAGAACTGGCTTGGTCATAGAAGACAGAGGGTGGTAGTGGAAGGGTCTTTTTCCGGCTGGAGGCCTGTGACTAGTGGTGTACCGCAGGGCTCTGTATTGGGACCTCTGCTGTTTGTGATTTATATAAATGATCTGGAAGAAGGAGTAACTGGGGTGATCAGTAAGTTTGCGGACGACACAAAACTGGCAGGACTTGCAGATAGTGAGGAACATTGTCAGAGGCTACAGAAGGATATAGATAGGCTGGAAATTTGGGCAAGGAAATGGCAGATGGAGTTCAATCCTGATAAATGCGAAGTGATGCATTTTGGTGGGAATAATGTAAGGAGGAGCTACACGATAAATGGAAGAACCATAAAGGGTGTAGAGACGCAGAGGGACCTGGGTGTGCAAGTCCACAGATCTTTGAAGGTGACGTCACAGGTGGAGAAGGTGGTGAAGAAGGCATATGGCATGCTTGCCTTTATAGGACGGGGCATAGAGTATAAAAGTTGGGGTCTGATGTTGCAGATGTATAGAACGTTGGTTCGGCCGCATTTGGAATACTGCGTCCAGTTCTGGTCGCCACACTACCAGAAGGACGTGGAGGCTTTGGAGAGAGTACAGAGGAGGTTTACCAGGATGTTGCCTGGTATGGAGGGGCTTGGTTATGAGGAGAGATTGGGGAATCTGGGGTTGTTCTCCTTGGAAAGACGGAGGATGAGGGGAGACTTAATAGAGGTGTATAAAATTATGAAAGGCATAGATAGGGTGAACGGTGGGAAGCTTTTCCCCGGGTCGGTGGTGACGTTCACGAGGGGTCATAGGTTCAAGGTGAAGGGGGGGAGGTTTAACACAGATATCAGAAGGACATATTTCACACAGAGGGTCGTGGGGGCCTGGAATGTGTTGCCGGGCAAGGTGGTGGAGGCGGACACACTGGGAACGTTTAAGACTTATCTAGACAGCTATATGAACGGAGTGGGAATGGAGGGATACAAAAGAGTGGTCTAGTTTGGATCAGGGAGCGGCGCGGGCTAATTGTTCCTTGTTTCTCGTGGAAGTGGAAATGACTAGGGTTGGGAAGCATTTTCCGATCAGGGCCATTGTGATCTCCTGGACTCGTTTCGATCGCCTCAGGGGGTCGGAGAGGAATTTCCCAGATTTTTTTTTCCCCATATTGGCCCTGGGGTTTTTCACTCTGGGTTTTCGCCTCTCCCTGGAGATCACATGGTCTGGAATGGGGGGGTGGGGGTGAGTTAATAGGTTGTAATGAACAAAGCATCGTAGCTGTGAGGGACAGCTCGGTGGATAGGATATTGGTATGTAGATAGGCTGGAAAATTGGGCGGGGATCCTGGATTCAGGATTCAATCCTGGACCGGGGAGCGGCGCGGGCTTGGAGGGCCGAAGGGCCTGTTCCTGTGCTGTATTGTTCTTTGTTCTTTGTTCTTTGATCCCTCCGCCACCAACGCACAGAGACAGCAGTGTGCACCATCCGCAAGATGCACTGCAGCAATTCACCAAGACTCTTTAGGCAGCACCTTCCAAACCAATGACCGCCACCATCTATAACAGGCTTCTCTAAGGCACAGCTTGCAACCTGCTGCACCCCCAAAGCCCCTCTATGTGGCCCTTAATCCAGTTCCCGAAATAGGGCGAATTTGCCTTGGGCCCAGTGAGGGCCGGGTCTTGTCAGGCCTGGGGAGGGGACTGTATTTTGGTGAGTATGTGGGAATGGGAGATTGATTGGGGGTGTGGGATGGAGTGACTGACCGGGTGTGTGGAAGTGAAAGACTGGCTGTGTGTGTTGGAGGGAGTAACTGAGTGTGGAAAGGAGTGACTGAGTGACCATGTGAGTGAATGGAGGGGAGTGCGGGAGACGGAGTGAGTGTGTTGGGGTAAGAACAAGTCTTCCTTATGCCCATTCTCAGGTTTCTCACTCACTCTCACCAACAGATACACTCACACCACCCACCCACCTACACTGACCCTCTCACACTCTGGTCAGTTTATTATTTACTATGTTTTAATTGAAGAATTTATTGCTATTACATTTCTGAATCTTTGCTCAGGGATTATTTTTTTTCCTTAAATTCAATTTATTGTTTTGCCAAAGTTTATCTTTCTGAAATTTCCGAAATTTGCTCATCAGCCCCTTGAGTAAGAAAAATATGCAAATATGACCCCTCTGAGCGAAAAGGTTGGGCAGATTGCTCCCACAGTTCAAAGATGTTTGGGTTACGTGGGGATTGGCCATGCTAAATTGATTAGCAGGATAAATATTTGGGGTTTCGGGAATAGGGCCTGGGCAGGATTGTGGTCGGTGCAGACTCGATGGGCCAAATGGCCTCTTTCTGCACTGTAGGGATTCTATGAGTCCTGAACCAGAAGGTCAAGGACAGCAGATACCTGGGAACATCACTACCTCAAAGTTTCCCTCCAAATCACTCACCACCCTGACTTGAAAATATATCGCCGTTCCTTTGCTGTCGTTGGGTCAAAATCCTGGAATTGCCTCCCAGCCCCGTGGGTGTACCTACACCTCAGGAACTACAGTGATTCACAAAGATGACTCACCACCACCTTCAAGGACAATTCGTGATGGGCAATAAATGCTGGTCCAGCCAGCGATGGCCACCTTCCATGAATAAATTTAGAAAAAAGGGAACACTGTAAAATTTCTTACACTTCTGCATTTCTGGAGCATCATGTATGAACATTGAGAAGAGAGAATCTGGTTAATACAAATGCCACCTGTCTCACGATTCTCTGCAAACAAGTAAATAGCAGTTGGAATTTGTTGAGGGTTTAATATATCAAAAGGAATATTTACAGTCACCCAAAATGGAATTATGCAGGTTCAAAGACATTGGGTGGGATTTTCTGGCCATGTTCGCCTCAAAACCGGAAAATCCTGCTTGAGGTCAACGGACCTTTGCATGGTCCGCCCCTCCACACCCACTATGATTCCCATGGTGGGCAGGATGGGAACATTCCGGTCATTGTTTTTTTTGATACCTGGATGGTATTGAGCTCCAAAACAGAGGTCATTTTGTCAAAGCCATTTCTCCTAAAAAGCAGGTTTTGGGATCACCTCCGATCCATGCTGTTCACTTTGATATTGTAGAATTCAAAATGATGCTGCATATTTACTCAGAACATCAGTTGTAATATTTGAATTGGGTTTGCCCCATTCAGCCCCATAAAGTTCCAACCTCTGCAGAAGTGGATGTCGTCTGAATTAGTGAATTACCTGAAACAATTGGAAGCAATTCTGAGAAACAGAATTAATCTGCATTGGTGAGGTGGGGATTAATCAGGAACAGTCAGCATCGTTTTGTTGAGAGGAAGTCACGTCTGAACAACTCAATTGAATTTTTCGAAGAGGTGACCAGATGTATGGCTGAGGACAATACATTTAACAGAGTCTACTTGGACTTCGAATCATTGAATCATGGAATCCTACAGTGCAGAAGGAGGCCATTCGGCCCATCAAGTCTGCACCGACCACAATCCCATCCAGGCCCTATCCCCATAACCCCAGGCATTTACCCGAGCTAGTCTCCCTGACACCAAGGGGCAATTTAGCATGGCCAATCCACCTAACCCGCACATCTTTGGACTTAACCAAGGCTTTTAACAAGGTCCCCAAGGTTTTTAACAAGGTTCCCATCCCAATACCAAAGGTAAGAGCCCATGGAATCCAAGGAAACTTGGCAAATTGCGTCCAGAATTGGCTGAGTGGCAGGAAACAGAGGGTAATGGTCGCGGTGTATTTTTCGGATTGGATAACTGTATCCAGTGGGGTCCCACCGTGATCAGTGTTGAACCCCTTGCTGTTTGTTGTTTATATAAATGAGTTAGACTTGAACATAGGAGGGTTAATCAGTAAGTTCACGGATGAGATGAAAATTAATAGAGTGGTGAATAGTGAGGAGGATAGCCTTAGATTACAGGAGGATATAGACGGGCTGGTCAGATGGACTTATCAGTGACAAATGGAATTCAATCCGGGTAAGTGTGAGGTGATGCATTTGGCCAGGACAAATAAGACAAGGGAATACATGATGAACGGCAGGACCCTGAGAAGCACCAGGATCCACACCGTGTGCATACCAGTCCCTTAGGATAGATGGATAAAGTGGTTAGGAAAGCATATAGTATACTTGCCTTTATTAGCTGAGTCATAGAGCGTAATAGCAGGGAGGTTATGCTGGAACTATATAAAACATTGTTAGGACACAGTTAGAGTGTTTGCAGTTCTGGAGTTCACATTATAGGAGGGATGTGATAGCACTGCAAAGGGTGCATTTTCAGAAGTAAGAAAGTTAAAGCCCAATATAAAGTTAAAATAATATAATTATGTCCTTTGCTTGTGCTTGTGGCATAGATTGTTGAACATTGGAATGCTTCACAGCTCCAGGGTCCCGGGTTCAATTCCCGACTCGGGTCACTGTCTGTGTGGAGTTTGCACATTCTCCTCGTGTCTGCGTGGGTTTCCTCCGGGTGCTCCAGTTTCCTCCCACAGTCCAAAGATGTGCGGGTTAGGTTGATTGGCCAGGTTAAAAATTGCCCCTTAGAGTCCTAAGATGCGTAGGTTAGAGGGATTAGCGGGTAAAATATGTGGGGGTAGGGCCTGGGTGGGATTGTGGTCGGTGCAGTCTCGATGGGCCGAATGGCCTCCTTCTGCACTGTAGGGTTTCTATTCTATTCTATTCTATTCTATTCTATTGCGGCTGTTTTCATTTGTTGGTTTCCTGGAGTTAATTTGGTTCAGATCTGCACTTTGTTGAAGACACACTTTGAGCTTCAGAGAGTTGTTTACTGTTCCCTTCCAACAGAATTTTCAGATGACTGCGATGTTTCTTTCTCCTCCTCCTGATTCTGCTTGGCAGAACCAGATTTTAATACTCCTCTCTGTATATTTCCAGAAAGAGTCTGATCAACATGTCCTACAGTCATTGTCGCAGACCAAGGAATCCCATTTATTTTTCATCTTGACACATTTCAAAATAGAAATCAATAGGATGTTTGTCTTCTGCAGGAGGTTTTGAATGTTTGATGAGTATTTGACTGGTTTGCAGTTCTCGTTGTTCTGATAGAATGACAGTTGTTTAAAGTCCACCACTTTGCATTTTTAATGCTTTAATGCTTTCCTTTCAAGAGAGTTTCCATTTGAAGTGGCATTTGACACCCCCACAAGTGTGAAATTCCATGCAAAGGCCTGCAGTGCTATTCATTTGGAAACGTTACAGCGAAGTGGTCAATTTACAATATCAGACATCTGGTGACTTGTGGCAGACATCTTTTTTGAGCAGTGTCCTTTCTTGTACTTTTTTAAGAAGTCATCTTTAAACAGTTCAAAAATATATATATATATGGTGATCTTCTGGGTATGATGCTGACATGGACGATATAAAACTTAAACAGGCCAGCAGGAAATTGGGATGGAAGTTCTCGTGATATTGTGTTGACATTGGTATTTTAACCTTCCAGCCAAGTGACCATTTGGTAATATTGATGAGCAATATGCACAGAACTGTGTTTAGATTCTGAATGAAGAGCATTTCATTTTACTCAGTGAGTGTTTCAGCTGCTAAGAACTGGAAGAATTTATCCACCCAAATGTTATCAGCTAGGAACACAAACTGAGTTTAGATCGTTAACAGAAGAATAGGTTTTTCTGCAGCAATTTGAGGATCATATTGCAGTCAGCACACTAGAACAGCAGGTTGAAACACTTGGTTTGCATGCTCGGTTAAGGAATCAATGGTGTGAAACCACCATCTGTAGGGTTAAGAAATAAGCAGCTCCAAGTCACAATTATCTCAAAGTTAAAAAAATATAAGATTAGTGTAGTGCAGTTTTAGATAAAGATAGATCGATTGGATTATTGTTATGTTGGATGTGATGTAACAGCATGGATAGGGCTGTTACATCAGGCGGAAACAGGGGGCGGCACGGTGGCACAGTGGTTAGCACTGCTGCCTCACAGCGCCAGGGATCCGGGTTCAATTCCGGCCTTGGGTGACTGTCTGTGTGGAGTTTGCACATTCTCCCTATGTCTGCGTGGGTTTCCTCCGGATGTTCCGGTTTCCTCCCACAGTCCAAAGATGCACAGGTTAGGGTGATTGGCCATGCTAAATTGACCCTTAGCGTCAGGAGATAAACAGTGTAAATGTGTGGGGTTGCGGGAATGGGGCCTGAGTGGGATTGTGGTCGGTGCGGACCACAATGGCCTCCTTCTGCACTGTAGGGATTCTATGAGTCAGAAAGTCAGGTTAAGTGGATCGTTTGGAAGTTGAAAAACTAACGAGTGGAGCACCACAGGGATCAGTGCTGGGCCCTCAACTATTTATAATCTATATCAATTACTTAGCTGAAGGTATCGATTCCGTGACCAAATTTGCTGATGATACAAAGATAAGGTAGCAAACTGTGAGGAGGACACAAAGGCCGGAATTTTATCGGCACATCTGCCCCAGAATCAGGGCGGGCAGGCGGGCGAGGCTCATAGAACGGCATTCTCCGTTAGCCTCATGCGAGATCTTATGAACCTCGGGTGGGCGATGTGGTAAAATTCCTGTAAAGGAGTTTGCAAAGGGTGTTAGGTAGTCTAAGTGAGTGGGCACAAATCTGGCAGAGGGAGTAGAGTATGGGGAAATTTGATGTTGTCCCCCTTGGCAGGAAGAGTAGGAAAGCAAAATGTAATTGAAATGGAGAGAAACTGCAAAATGTGACAGTACGGAGGGACATCAGGATCCTTCCACATAAATCATGAAAATTTAGCAAGCAAGTACAGCAAGTAACCAGGAAGGCAAATGGAATGTTGGCCTTGCTTGCAAGAGGGATCGAGTAAAAAAGGATATCTTGCTACATTTGTACATGGCAGTTTTGAGACCAGACCGGAGTACTGTTATAGTTTTACTCTCCTTACTTAAGGGATAAACTTGTCTTGGAAGCAGCTCAGAGCAGTTTCACCAGATTGATTCCTGGGATGAAGGCTTGTCTTATGAGGAAAGGCTGAGGTATAACCTATATTCATTGGCATTTGGAAGAATGGGAGGTGATCTTATTGAAACATGTTGAGATTCTCAGGGAGCTATATGAGGGAGATGATGAGAGGGTGTTTCCCCTTGTGAGGGGATCTAGAACTAATGGGTACAACTTCCCATTTAAGAAGGTGGTGAAGAGTAATTTATGCTCTCAGAGGGATGTTAGTCAAAGAACAAAGAACAAAGAAAATTACAGCACAGGAACAGGCCCTTCGGCCCTCCAAGCCTGCACCGACCATGCTGCCTGACTGAACTAAAACCGCCTACCTTTCCGGGGACCATATCTCTCTATTCCCATCCTATCCATGTATTTGTCAAGACGGCCCTTAAAAGCCACTACCGTATCCGCTTCCACTACCTCCCCAGGCAACAAGTTCCAGGCACCCACCACCTTCTGTGTAAAGAATCTGCCTCGTGCACCTCCTTTAAACCTTGTCCCTTGTACCTTAAAGCTATGCCCCCTAGTAATTGACTCTTCCACCCTGAGAAAAAGCTTCTGACTATCCACTCTGTCCATGCCCCTCATAATCTTATAGACTTCTATCAGGTCGCCCCTCAACCTCCTTCATTCCAATGGGAACCAACCAAGTTTCTCCAACCTCTCCTCATAGCTAATACCCTCCATACCAGGCAACATCCTGGTAAATCTTTTCTGTACTCTCTCCAAAGCCTCCATATCCTTCTGGTAGTGTGGTGACCAGAATTGAACACTATATTCCAAGTGCGGCCTATCTAAGGTTCTATAAAGCTGCAACATGATTTGCCAATTTTTAAACTAAATACCGCGGCCGATGAAGTCAAGCATGCCGTATGCCTTCTTGACTACCTTCTCCACCTACATTGCCACTTTCAGTAACCTGTGTACCTGTACACCCAGATCATTTTGCCTATCAATATACTTAAGGGTTCTGCCATTTACTGTATATTTCCTATCTGTATTTGACCTTCCAAAATGCATTACCTCACATTTGTCTGGATTAAACTCAATCTGCCATCTCTCCGCCCAAGTCTCCAACTGATCTATATCCTGCTGTATCCTCTGATGGTCCTCATCGCTATCCGCAATTCCTCCAACCTTGGTGTCATCCGCAAACTTACTAATCAAACCAGTTATTTTTCCTCCAAATCATTTATATATATTACAAACAGCAAAGATCCCAGCACTGATCCCTGAGGAACACCACTTGTCACAGCCCTCCATTCAGAAACGCACCCTTCCACTGCTACACTCTTGTCTTCTTTGACCGAGCCAGTTTTGTATCCACCTTGCCAGCTCACCTCTGATCCCATGCAACTTCACCTTCTGCACCAGTCTGCCATGAGGGACCTTGTCAAAGGCCTTACTGAAATCCATGTAGACAACATCCATTGCCCTACCCTCATCAATCATCTTTGTCACTTCCTTGATAAACTCAATCAAATTAGTGAGACACGACCTCCCCTTCACAAAACAACATTGACTCTCGCTAATACGTCCACTTATTTCCAAGTGAGAATAAACCCTGTCTCGAAGAATCCTCTCCAATAATTTCCCTACCACTGATGTAAGACTCACCGGCCTGTAATTACCTGGATTATTCTTGCGCCCTTCCTAAACAAAGGAGGAACATTGGCTCTTCTCCAATCCTCTGGGAGCTCCCCAGAGTGCTGTGGAAGCTGTCATCTACAAGGAAGTTGAGCGTTATGGAGCGGGGGCTGGGGGGTTTGTGCAGGGAACAGGGAAGTGGAGTGAAGGCCACAATCAGATCAGCCGTGATTTTATTGAACAATGGAGCAGGCTCAAAGGGTCCAGTGGCCTACACCCATTCCCATTTCTTCTGATCTAATGATCATATAGTGGTGGCTTGAAGTATACCAAAAGAAAATAGTCATCGTACATCTTATAGGACACTTAGTGGTTATGTCCTTGGACCAGAGTCCAAATCTTTTAGGTAGTTTGTTATTGAATTCAATTTAAAACCTAAGGAAATGGTAGCAGTATAATTGACCACAAAGCCATTGTCACAAAATCCAGTAGGTTCACTACTACCCTTCAGGAAAAGGAACCTACGGTCCTCACTGAGTCTGGCCCATATGTGAGTCCAGTCCCACACCAATGTGGTTGTCTCTTCCCTGTCCTCTGAAGTGGCCAACCATTCGGTGGTATCAAAAATCACCATAATGGATCACAGTGGTTTAAAAAGATAAATCATGGTAATTCGCGAATCTTACAGAACAGAGGCAGATATCTTGATCCTTCCTGCCTGTGACAACTCTTTGTAAGAATTACCCAATTAGTCTCACTCCCAATTTTGTCCCTATAGTCCTCCATTTTTTTTCCTTTACAGGTAAATCTACAATTTCCATTTGAAAGTTATTACTGAAGGTGCTGTCACCACTTTCTTGGACAGTGCAATCTAGATCATAACAACTTCTCTCTCCCAACTCTTTTGTCAGTTTTCTTAAATCTGTGACTTTTGGTCGACAACCTTCCTTTCATAAAATCCCTGCAGTGCAGAAGGAGACCATTCAGCCCATCGAGTCTCCACTGACAACAATCCCGCCCAGGCAGGCCCTATTTTTGTAACCCCACGTAATCACCCTGACAGTAAGGAGCAATCACACCCAGACCTGTTCCCCGTGACCCCAAGTATTTACCCCACTAATCCCCCTAACTTACTCATCTTGGGACACTAAGGGGCAATTTAGCATGGCCAATCCCCCTAACCTACTCATCTTGGGACACTAAGGGGCAATTTAGCATGGCCAATCCACCTAACCTGCACATCTTTGGACTGTGGGAGGACAACGGGGCACCCTGACCCACGCAGACACGGGGAGAATGTGCAAGCTCCACACAGACAGTGACCCGAGGCTGGAATTGGACCTGGGTCCCTGGTGCTGTGAGGCAACAATGCTAACCATTGTGCCGCCCCTATTTCAATGGAAATAGATTCTTCCTCTTTACTTCCTCAAAACCTTCCTGATTTTGAGCATCTCTATTGATTCTCCCCTTAACCTTCTCTGCTCCAGGGAGATAAATCTTCTGACATGTGTGTTGAATGGAGGAAATTTGAGCGGTTTATTTGGTACAAGTAGACCCTTACATCCCAATAATTTCCAACATGTCTCCGTCTGGGCCGTCCATTGTAATAAATGGGTTGAATGGAGAACCAGCATGGGGATCAAAGGATTTAATTTGTTTCAGGGATGTGTTTGTTTTCCTTTTTTCATGAAAGGGATTTGAATTTGACACTCTGGATTTATTGCTCTTTGACAAATGTGAAATTGGAGCCAATTGGCATGTCTTGTACTCAGTGGAATCATCTGACACTTTGAAACTTGAGACCCAATTTACCATACCTGGTGGACATTGAGATAATTTAAAAACCTTGTTATAATTTTTGTTACCAATACCATTAGAAGAGCATATGTCAGATTTATTGCACATATGGTTAGTGAATAAGATCGACAGTGATGTGGAACTGATGGTTATTATGTTTTAGATAAAACTGTAGGAGCAAGAAGTTTAAATTCACATTTTACGACATCGGCCATCTTCTGATCGCTTTTACAGGCAATTGCTTGAAGGTTGCACACGACGCAACCAGATTAAGATGTATTAACTTTTGACACACGGGGCAGGATTTTGGGATTTGGATCTGGACCCTGACATCTCGGCCAAATGTGGGTCCTGACCCTACGTTGTGTGGGAACAGTCACTTGGTAGTGATTTCTCCTGAATTGTTCAAATAGTTGTCAAAAGGCCAATTAAGGGTGGTGGGCAGGCTCTTGAAGCTAGTGGGCCAACGAAAATCTGCCCAGCTAGGAAGGAGCTGCAGTCTACTTTAGCAAATTGAAGCGCCCTTGTAAATTAATAAAATGGCCACAGCTTCCAGGCCACTATTGTGGAAGGAGGACCCACCCACAGAACGGCCAATAAAAATCTGGACCTAAAAGTCTACTGATGACCATGAAACCATTGTCAATTGTTGTTTAAAAAAACTCATCTGGTTCACAGATGTCTTTTAAGGAATGGAATCTGCCATCCTATATGTGGCCTACACATGACTTCAGACCCAAAGAGAGGTGGTTGAATCTTAAATACCCTCTGAAATGGCCGAGAAAGGCATTGAGTTCAAGGGCAAACTAGTAAGGGCGGGAATGGCGGAGGCTCCCAAAGAATCGAGTGGGAGACCCAAAATGGCTTCCAGGCCTGCGGGATTTCCCCACCCCCACCAGTGACATAATGGGGTTTCCACTTTGAGATGATGGGAACCCCATGATAATACATTTAAACATAATTAGCGAGCCTCCACACTGTAACATCCCCCCACATAGAAAGGCCATACCGCACTCCTGCACCCGGCCTCCCTACAATCTCCGCCCCCTTCCCCCTCCCCCTCCCCGGTGGCATGACATCTTGTCGGCACGGTTTAGAACAGGTTAAAAAAAACGGGGAACTGATGCACAGGTATGTACAGCCACCAGGGAGGAGAGGGCCATGTCTGGCAATACCCTGGCACTGCTCCTCGGCAGTACCTAAAACTGCCCCATGGCACTGCCAGGTGGCACTGCCATAGGACAGTTCGATTGGACAGGAGGCTCCCTATCCATGGGGTGTCACTGGTCCTTGTCCTTGAGGGGGCCTCTGTAGTGGTGTGGAATTCCATCAGTTGTGGGGGGGGGGTGGGTGGGTGGGGAGTTTTGTGGTGTGGTGTTGGTGTGTCCATGATAGTGGAGGGAGGGGGTATTCCTTTTATCGATTTTTATCCATTTGCCGTTGGAGTGCCCGATGTGTCAAGGGTTGAGGTTGCTGGCGGGACTGGCATATTTAGAGCCCGTCCTGACAACATGACATTATAGGAACCGCACCCTTGATTTCTTTAGTCTGAATGTTTATTAAAATAAAAGCTTGGGGGGGGTGTAGCTGGTGGGGGGGGGGGGGGGGGGGCGGTGGGGTGGGGGGGGTGGTGGTGAGGGGTGGGAGCCGGCAGTGCAGTCATCTGGTTACGTTTCACTTTTGCTGCCTAAGTTGACACTTGGACAAAAGAAATGAGAAAATTTTGACCCAGCATATATTGGCCATAACTCACTGACCTCGAGAAGGTGGTGGTGAGCTGCCATATTGAACTGCTGCTGTCCGTAGGTTCATCCACCCTGCTGTTAGGAAGGGAGATCCGAGATTTTGATCCAGCGACAGTGAAGGAAAAGCCACGTAGTTCCCAGTCAGGATGGTGAGTGGCTTGGAGGGCAACTTGCAGATGTTGATGTTCCCATGCATCTGCTGCCCATGTCCTCCTTTTATTCCACAAAATGTTGTCGTGAAAACAGGACAAATAAATTGGATTTGCTGATTGCATCAAGTGATTTTACGAAGTAATGGGTCAGAGCATCAAAAGCGTTTACATTTTAATAACATCAGTTTAAGTGAAAGAAGCATGGTTTTCTAAAAACAAAACATTTTACAGCAGAGATTCCATTTCCTTATTACACTTTTCAATTGAGAAAGAACATAAGAACTAGGAGCAGGAGTAGGCCATCTGGCCCCTCCAACCTGCTCCACCATTCAATAAGATCATGGCTGATCTTTTTGTGGATTCAGCTTCACTTACCCGCCCGCTCACCATAGCCCTTAATTCCTTTACTGTTCAAAAATGTACCTATCTCTGCTTTAAAAACATTCAACGAGGTAGCCTCAACTTCTTCACTGGACAGGGAATTCCACAGATTCACAATTCTTTGGGTGAAGAAGTTCTTCCTCGATTCAGTCCTAAATCTGCCCCCCCCCCTCCTTATTTTGAGGCTTTCTGCTCCCCAATTCTAGTTTCACCCACCAGTGGAAACAACCTCCCTGCTTCTATCTTATCTATTCCCTTCATAATCTTATATGTTTCTATAAAATCCCCCCTCATTCTTCTAAATTCCAATGAGTATAATCCCAGTCTACTCAGCCTTTTCTCATAAGCCAACCCTCTCGACTCCGGAATCAACCTAGTGAATCTCCTTTTTACCCCCTCCAGTGCCAGTATATCCTTTCTCAAACAAGGACACCAAAACTGTACACAGTATTCCAGGTGCAAGAAGCTTGCAATTTGTCCTGTTTTGTATTTGGGCTTTACGAAAAGCAAAGAGGAGATATGAAATGGGAAAGCCATTCCAGAAAGCTTTTTCAACCATAAAAATCTGTTGCCTATTGATTCCTGGCCTGGCAGATACACTTAGAGTGAAATGAAGGGCGGAATTTTCCCATCCCGCCCGCTACAGGAATCGTAGCGGGCAGGACATGGACCATGCAAAGGTCTGTTGACCTCGGGTGGGATTTTCTGGCACTGGAGCGGGCATGGCTGGAAAATCCCACCCAAGATGTATAATTAAACAATGTAAACAAGAAACATAGTTTATGCACATCACAACAGATTAACTCATTACCATAAGCATTCAGAGGATATGTAATAGAACATTAGCTTTTCAATAATATAAAATAAAAGCAGAATACTGCAGATCCTGGAAATATGAAATGAAAACAGACAATGCTGGAAAAATGCATCAGGTCTGGCAGCATCTGTGGAGAAAGAAACAGAGTTAATGTTTCGAGTCTGGATGACTTTTCTTCAAAGCTAAAGAGAGAGAGAGAGAGATGTGGTGGATTTTATCCTGTTTAAGAGGGTTATTCTTACTAGTATAAAATCCATCACATTTCCACTTTATGTTTCCTATATTCCTTCATTATCCCAGTGAACAGAATATTTTCAAGCCATTTAATACAGTGGGATGTTAATGGGAATGGATGGCAAGTGCAGAAGATGTTACAGTGAGGAGAAAAATTACATGTAACTCCATATAAATACCTTGGAGACTATTATATTTAATTAAGTCTGCACATGTATAATGCAACTTGACCTATTTTTGAGTAGAACAAACTAATGTGCTCCAAAGTATTTGCCCATTAGATATCAAATTGTTCAGTCGGTTGTGGAATCTTCAGGGATTGCAATAATTTGAGATAAAGAGCTGTATTTGGTGGGGCCATTGGGATTCTTGCCCGCTGGCCAGTTCCACGGGGGAGGTGTGAAGGGAATCAAGTGCCCTTCAAGCACTTGAGTCAGACCACCACTGCGATTGAGGACCTTGGTGGTGGATGTCTCACCAACAAGTAGCTGCCAACTAGTCTTCACCACCAGCGCTGTTAGGATCAATGGCTGCCAGTGGCAATGGACCCATGAGGGGCCCCGGAATGTTGTGGGACCCCGAACCAAAGATATCTGATAGTGGGATGGGGGATAACTGGGCCGAGGTCATGGGTGGGGGAGGGTTAGGGGCTCAACAGCAAAGTCAGGTGGATAGTTTTCAGCAGCACCCCACTCCCTGCTCTCCTCAAGCTCAGTCCCCCAATCAGGGCACCTGATAACTCGAGGCACCCTGAAGGCCACAGCCATACCTGACAGGAGTCACTGGGCAGCCTTCCAAGACATGGGAAAACTGCATGGTTCACTGTAAATCTCAGAGGCACCACTAAATTGCGGTGGCCTCTCAGATAATGGGTGTCAATTGTCTCATTATTGAGCCTAAGTTGCATTTCACTGGCAGATCTATCAATTCCATGTTAGCCCCTTCCACTCCTGGAGTTACAGTAAGAGGTCTCACAACACCAGGTTAAAGACCAACAGGTTTATTTGTTATCACGAGCTTTCAGGGCGCTGCTCCTTCATCAGGTGAGTCACGTGATGAAGGAGCAATGCTCCGAAAGCTCGTGAAACTAAATAAACCTGTTGGACTTTAACCTGATGTTTGTGAGACTTCTTACTGTGCCCACCTTAGTCCAATGCCGACATCTCCACATTATGACTCCTGGAGTTAAACAGGGGAAGTTCTCCTAAGAGATTGATGCAGGACCTCTCTAACGATTAAGGGGTCCAGCCGACATGGGCAGTTGGCTCACTGCAAGCTTAACTGACAATCCTAAATTGGTTGTCAGCATAATATTTAGCATATAGAGGTGCATTTGCATATACTGGAAGCTACATATTATAATGCAAAAGGCCCTGCTCTTTGCAGACAGAAAGAACATATACACACATTGTTACTGTTTCAGCTAAACAAAATATGTGATAATCATTTGCTGATTCATTCCACAGGGCAATGCCTTAATCAATCAGAGCCCAGCTGCTTGGTTTAAATTTCAAACAGTGTTTTGCAGTTAACTGCCAGTCACCATCAACTGATGCATTCTTCATGGCAACAACCCTACCAATCAAAGTCCACTTCCCAACCAATCCAGCACCCTCTTCTCACAGAGTATAAAGTTGTTGTTTTTCTTGAAATTGGTATTCTTGTGATTGTGCTGATGAGTGCAAATCAAAAAGCTTCAACAAAATGGCTTTTTCAGCAATACTCAAGTTACGTGCTACCAAATGCTATTTATATACTCGAGAAGTACTTCAATACCATCGGCGCACATCAAGTCACAAATGGAGTTTTACTCCTGCAGTTTATGATGTTATCTGAATGCTCTCAAATATCCAGTTTCCTTTACGTCTAATCTAACTTAACAAAGTCTATGCCCGAAGCTTGGTGCCTTTTGGAGGGCCTCACACAGTTACAATTATAGGTGGCACAAGCTGCTGTCAGGAGGCTCAGAACATTCAGCTGCTGAGCCCAGGGATTTGGACCTTACTGGTATTGGCTATATGCATAGCTTAGACATAACTTATCTGAAGTTATATATGGAGTACTCGGAGGGAGTGAAAAACAGCCAGTATAGTTTAAGATGGAGTTCACAATCTCTATTTATACAATGTTGCATGACTGATCTACAGGCTACCATGGAGACTACTGAGGTCCCCAAGCAGAGGTCCTAATCACAGGCTTGGTTCCGATCATTGTACTTGCATTGGGACTCGTGGGATTTTGAGGTTCAATGGGCAGCAATCCATCTTTGTTTGGATTCACCATGTTGGAGAACCAAACGTTAAAGGACCTTAACAACCCCAAATTGTTGTGGTGAAAATTGGGGATGGGTACATGGTCAGAATTAGAGAAGCCTAGCAATTTCATGGAATCATAGAATCATTACAGTGCAGAAGGAGGCCATTTGGCCCATCGAGCCTGCACCAACAAGCCCACCCAGGCCCTATCCCTGTAATCCCACATAGAATCATAGAAACCCTACAGTGCAGAAAGAGGCCATTCGGCCCATCGAGTCTGCACCGACAACAGTCCCACTCAGGCCCTATCCCTACATATTTACCCACTAATCCCTCTAACCTGCACATCCCAGGACACTAAGGAACAATTTAGCATGGCCAATCAACCTAACCTGCACATCTTTGGACTGTGGGAGGAAACCGGAGCACCCGGAGGAAACCCACGCAGACAAGGGGAGAATGTGCAAACTCCACACAGACAGTTACCCGAGCTGGGATCGAACCCAGGTCCCTGGAGCTGTGAGGCAGCAGTGCTAACCACTGTGCTACCGTGCCACCCACATTTTTACCCAGCTAATCTCCCTGGCATTATGGGGCAATTTAACATGGCCAATCAACGTAACCTGCACATCTTTGGAGTGTGGGAGAAAACCGCAGCATCTGGAGGAGGTCACGTGCAAACTCCACACAGACAGTGACCCAAGACTGGAATTGAGCCCGGGTCCCTCACGCTGTGAGGCAGCAGTGCTAACCACTGTTGTCACCATGCCGCTGTCGGAAGACCGCAGAGTTGGAAGAGGTTGCAAAGATCAGGAGGGACGAGGGCATGATGGAACTTAAAAGCAATAATGAACATCTTAAATTTGTGGCTTTGCCACACCAGGAGCCCATGTAGGTCAGCAAGAACAGAACTTCTATTATGTAACTGATGCTACAAAATAATGTAGCATGTATTTTTTTAAATAATGTATTTTTTTGGCAAAGCCATTCATCTGTGACCTGTATCTGTAAACTAAATAGATCAAGAATGACTATCTCTGGAAGGCACAGGTCAATATTCCCTCTTGACTTTAGCAGTCTATTTCCTAATCTCAAGGTTACAGATGCACGAACTGCGACTGAAGCTTGAAGCTTAGTGACTCTTGGCACATCTGCCAATTAAAGCATTGTAGAAATTACAAACAACTTCAGTTGGTTATATTAGTGGACTAAGAAAGGATTTTGATCTAATTGAAGGAGTGTTACCTCTCTCATGGGACTGCATTCACATCCCAATGTTAGTCTTCTGGCAATGACTTCAATGGGAATAATAATAATCAAGAGAGATGTAAATTAGGGAAGTGATTCAATGTCACCTCTTTTACATTCTCATAGAGTCAGATCTACGTCACTGTGTCTAAGAAAGAATAAAGAGACAAGGTGACTATTCAAAAAAAAGTTATTTCCTTGGTTAAGTTCAGTTGATATTGTGCAGTTTCGTAAATATGCAATCTCATTTAATGGAACAAATGTCAGCACTCGGATGATTCTTGGCACTAATCAAAGAAGCCCAGGGGAATTCTAAATCATTGGCGGAATTTTACCGCCTCCCGCGGGAATCAGAATGGATGAGGGACGGACCATGGAAAGGTCTGTTGGCATCAGGCGGGATTTTGTGGTTTTGGGACAAACAAGGCCGTAAAATCCCACCCATTATTGATATCTTGACTAACACCACTAAACCAGGTTGCCTGGTTACTATCGCAATTGCTGTGCACAAATTGGCTGTTGTGTTCCCTGGCTTATAACATTGACTGCACCCCAGATGTACTTAATTGACTGTAAAGTGTCTTTGGATATGCATTGGGTGGCACGGTACACTGCTGCCTCACAGCTCCAGAGAGTCAGGTTCAATTCCAGGCTTGGGTGACTGTCTGTGTGGAGTTTGCACGTTCTCCCTGTGGGTTTCCTCCTGGTTCTCTGCTTTCCTCTCACACTCCAAAGATGTGCAAGTTAGGCTGATTGGCCATGTTAAATTGCCCTAGTGTCCCAAAATGTGGACGAGCCATGATAAATTTGTGTGATTACAGGGACAGGACGGGGGAAAGAGGCCTGCGTAAGGTACTCTGTCAGGGTCAGTGCAGACTCAATGGGTTGAATGGGTTCTCCTGGACTGTAGGGATTCTATGATTCCATATCCTGTGGTCATAATAACGTGCCATGTAAGTGCAAAATCTTTCTTTTTAAGCATGTGTCTTCTGGCCTTTTGACAGGTGCGAGTGGTATTGTTGAACTGGTGTGCCTGGTTTCTGAGGATGAAGAAACCTGGAGAAGGGAAGAGCAGTATGCCCTACAGGTACAACCAACAACAGCAACAGTGCATCAGCAGCATGGAAATGAGTGGACTGCCCGGACAGCGGTCCAGCAATGGCAACATGGTATACTTTGGCTACCATACAATGGAGAACCCCTGCTGCCCCCCCAGCAGCGACTCGGGTGTGATGTGCGGCCGGATCACGTGCTCGCCTTCCGAGGACAATGGCAGCGCTCAGAGCACCCCACTGGTCGGAAGCTCCCCGGAGATGACGAAGATTCTGGAGGAGCTGCAGTTCATCGCCAGGCGCTTCCGGGACCAGGACGAGGGCGAGGCCATCTGCAGCGAATGGAAGTTTGCCGCCGCAGTGGTCGACAGACTGTGCTTGGTGGCATTTACAGTTTTTTCTATCATTTGTACATTTGCCATTTTAATGTCAGCTCCTAATTTCATAGAAGCAGTTTCGAAAGATTTTGCATGAGGCTTGATTTGAATCAGTAAGATGTATTTATTTCCCAACAAAAACCTTCAGAGACCAGCCAGTACGACAATTGGTGAAGTGCTAAGATAAATGCACCATTACTGAATAAAGGATGTTAAGGAAGGTCATTTCATAAAAATCCCAACACACATTACCATCATTCTTATCATGGAGGTTTTAAAAAATATAATTGCCATTCATTTTACATTTCCATTTCAAGAAGGCGCATTTGTCGCAAAAGCAATTGCTTTCTCTAATAGTGCATTTTAATCATTTTCAGATCTACCTGTGCATGTTAATACATGTGACAATAATAAATCAAATCAAATCATAGAATCCCTACCATGCAGAAGGAGGCCATTCAGCCCATCGAGTCTCCACCGATCACAATTCCAGCCAGGCTCTATCTCCGTAACCCCACACATCTATCCTAGCTAGCGCCCCTGTCACTAAGGGTCAATTTATCATGGCCAATCACCCTAACCCACGCACCTTTGGACTGTGGGAGGAAACCGGAGCACCCAGAGGAAACCCACGCGGACACGGGGAGAAAGTGCAGACTCCGCACAGCCAGTGACCCGAAGCCAGGATTGAACTTGGGTTCCTGGTGCTGTGAGTCAGCAGTGCTAACCACCGCACCACCATTCTGCCCCCCTGATAACATGATCTGTCAATTTAATGGCTCACTAATTTGCAGTGGCTAGTCCATGTCTAGTCCCCATGATAACTTAAGTGATAACAAGAACCTTACCAATGCAATTTGGAGGTGGAATTCACTCTTTACTGAAAAAGAAAGATATCACTTTTTCTCTAAAATTATTATTTTTAAATCAAATGGATAAATTCTGCTGTTGGTGCAATTTGATCAGTGCATGATAAGTTAATCATGAGAAAAACTAAAAAATGTCCTTTTTTGTTAAAGAAGGATCTCGCGAACTGCATCATTTAGGATCTAGAAATGGAGAGAGAACGAATACATTGTGATACTTGGATATGGCTAAATCCCAGTTTGAAAAGACACATCCAGATAGATATATTTTCAACACGGTCACTTGCACCCAAATTACCTTTCCTTTGTCAATGTTTGGTCATGCAGAGCTAGTGTAATATTATGTTTAAGTGTATTAATAAGTAAGGAATTGTTCGACTGGAGGTAGTGACTGATGGTAGGTTCTTCATGAGAACGATCTGCAATTTGTACATGTTGCTGTTATGATTGAGTATTGGGGAGGCCAATACAGTTGATAAGACCAACCGTCATTAGTGGCACGTAGTGTTTAAGGTTTGGCTCACCAAAAAAATCTTCCATGGAGCAAAACAGTTTATTAAAGCATAAGGATGAACTACATTCTGTAGAATATGATGGGAGGCTTGACAAATTATGCATTAAACATGGCGGCACGTATTGGACTATATAATGGATGTGATATACATAGATCCAAGATATGTAGCTATCTATATTTTAGGGGGAGATGTTAAAAATTACACCCCATTTGTAGGTTGGTGTAAAGATCACTTCTCACTATTAGTGGAGTTCTCCCAAGGGACTTGACCAATATTGATCCCTCAAACAACATCACTGAAACAGGTTGCCTGGTTATTATCTCATTGTTGTTTGAGGAACCTTACTGTTTAACTTAGTTGCTGCATTTCCAAAATTACAACAATGACTACACTTTAGAAATACGTCATCAACTATAACGCATGATAAGACATTCTGAGGCTATGAATGGATCCATATAAATTCAAGCTCTTTATTTCTCTTTGGCAACTATCATTATATAGCATTTACAGCATGGATTCTTGCCATTTGGCCCAACTGTTTTGTGCTGGTGTTTAAGCTCTATGCCAGTTACCTCCCACTTTACTTCATCTAGCTCGATATGCATATCCATCCATTCCTTTCTCTCTCATAGATTTATCTAGCTTTCCCCCTGAAGGCATTTATTCTATTCACCTCAATTACTCCATGTAGTAGTACATTTCATTCTCATGGCAAAATGTTGTTTTTGTTCTTCCATGGGATGTGGGCATCATTGCATTTGTTGCCCACCCTCACTGCCTTTGAGCTGTAGGCCATTGCAGAGGCCATTTCAGACTCAACAACATTACTGTAGGTCTGGAGTCACATGGAGGCTAAAGGACATCAGTGAATCAGATGGGTTTTTACAACAGTCAATAGTAGCAATCATGGTCACCATTATCGAGACAAGTGTTATATTCCAGATTTATTGAATGAAATTAAATTCCACCGTGGTGGGATTTGAACCCATGTCTCCAGAGCATCACTGTGGGCCTCTGGATGCCAGTGATATTGCCATTACACCATCTCCCCAGAGATCATACTATTTGAACAAATATGAATCTGAATTCAGCACGTGTTCTATTTTCCCATGGCAATTCCTGCCAAAGACATGGAAAAGAACTATTACTCAAAACAGAAGGTGCAAATTTGCTAAAAACAAATAATGTAGATCAATGCGCAACAGATGGGATGGGAAACAGCTGTAAGAGGCTATAAAAACACATTTATAAATAAACATTTCCAGCTCTTTTACAGTTTCTTTCAGCTAGCATATGCTAGTTCCAGAGAGAAATCTTCCAGTCCTATTTATCAGTAATGTACACTTTGCTGAAGCTAGTTTGTGCTACCGTGACACAGAAATGAAATGTATTTCCGGAACTATGAATGCTTTGTTGAAATTCACAGTTTGATTTTGATGTTTTCATTAAAGATGTCAGTAAATAAAGTGCACAATACTTGCACATGGTCATGAATACGGGCAACTGGCCATTTTAAAGGTTGATTAATACTTCATGTTAATGGCGCTGATCAGACAAGTTTGTTATCACTCCAATAATTAGACTTGAGTGTTCTGGGACTCCTGTCAAGAACCATGCTGTTACTGTTAGAATAAGCTTTTCTGGTAACGTGTATTTTATTTCATCCCTTCTCTGAATGAAACAAGCAAATGGGGGAACCCTAGGTCATTTAATGGTCAGTGCTGCATTTAAGATTTAGCCACCTAGCAGCTGCTGGAATTGTGTTATCTGTTACCTTTATTTGTGAATTCTCTCTCAGTCTCAATCATGTCTAGCTATAGACCTGGGCCCCATATATATAGTCTGACCCTTTGTGTGACACTGCAATAAATGCTAATCTCCTGTACGATGTTGCTCAACTCCAAGTGGACTGCTAAATCTTTTTTGCTGTTTAGATTTCCGGTCGGTGTGCTGGGAGTTTCATGTATTTGGCAATCATTCTGTCCACTTCTCCCAATTAATGTGAATGTGTATGGATGTCATACAAGGCTTTAGTTAATTATTGAGCTGACCAAGAATATGTGCTTTGTTAATGTCAATTGGTTTTGCTCTTTCTATCTAACTCGCTTTGTTCTAAAAATATTTGTTTATGTGATTTGATGATATTATAATAACTCCATTTAAACAATAGTCTCAGGTAGGTGTGAAATAAAACTACTGCTTTGCATAGTGACTAGCTAGTAATTTCTTACATTTGATGAGTGCCTCGTCTGTTTGTAAGCAGGAACTAAAAGTGACAGTGAATTTTGTTTGTATTTGGTATATCATCATGTCAATGTTTGATTAAAATTTACAGAAGTAACACCTATAACGGCTTAATTTCTTGTATAAATAATGTGGTTTCACTGGTTTGTCACATGTTATATATCTCAGAGCAAGGCAGAGATGATGAAATAGTTCAACATCTACAAAAGGCTTATTTAGACTGCTTTAATAGCTCAGGTTACTCAAGTTTTTCACTGGAAGCGTTTGTATACTTCAGCTCCCAGAGGCTACACCCAGACATAATCAATCAAGCACAGTGAGCATAGATCACTTAACAGACTAAATAACCAAACACAGATCGATTAAACCATTGAACATGACAAAGTTAAAAAATAGGATCCATTTTAAATTATTTTCCCTCTTGGAATCAGTGAGCATTTGTAAATAATAATTCAAGATCCAAAGAATATCTCACTAGATATGTATGATAACCTCCAGGACTTGCATGGGAATCACTGATTGACCTCCCTGTAGGACTCATAGAACATAAGCTCCACCTAGTGATTGGCAATTACCATATCAGGTGGAGCTCGTATAACAAGCCCTTTATAAAGCAAGCCCCTGAGTGGGTCCATTATTGTATTGACCTGTTTGTGTTCACCACAGGCTTGTGGTTTTACAGCTCACTCCTGGAGTTGTTATAATATGAATACATGAATACGGGCTGCAAGAATCCTTCCAATGATAAATTGATTGGTTAGAATATACAGACCATGATTAAAATCTTTCCATTCCATTTTTATGAGGCAGTGATTGTTTATGACACGAATGAAGCATGCAATGCAAACAGATAGGAAGTATTCTTGATAAAGTAAACTATCGGACAATGAGTCATCTTCTTAATCCGGGAATCTGCCCAGGTCACTCAATCCCCTGAAGGAATCACTTGAGCGAAGGGGAATAAGCATGAGAGTATTTCCAAAATGTTGGAAGAATGTTGCAGTGGGAGAATAAGGTACTTGTGGAATATAATGGTCATGGAGGTGGGCCCTAGAGAGACATGGTCATTTCAAGGAGCTCCAATGGCTCACTTGGGCTGTACTCTTGTCAAAGCCAAGTTCTGCTATTGGGCTTGAGGTATTATGTAAATATGATTATTTTACTTATTTTATTCTCTTGGTAACTTGGATTCAAAATATTTCTTGGTATCATTTATATTGACACTTCAACACACAAAGCTCCAAACCTGGGCACATAATTTCAAAATTGAGCAAGTTCTTCAGAACACTCAGTTTTCTGATTCTGCCCAAAGCACTGATTAGAAGGCACACTGTATTGACTTCGGCAGGTAAATTAAGACAGATAGTATCTCAATGTTCTTGAGCATACTATCCCAAGAGTGTTGTGCATAAAGAAGAGTTGAAAGTCTAGGACTGAATGATGAACCACATCCAAGGAAAGATAGTGGGGTCGTGGCAAGGCCACTGGGTTAACACTCCAAAGGCCCAAGCTAATGTTCTGGGGACTCGGATTCAGATCCCACCAAGGCAGCTTGTGGTGGAGTTTAAAATCAATTCAGAAACCTGGAACATAAAGCTAGTTTCAGTAACAGTGACATGAAACTACTATTGTTCAAAACCCACCCTGATTCCCTTGATGCCTAGCAATTTACTCAGATCAAGGGCAATTGGGGATGGGCAATAAATGCTGGCGTTGCCAGTGACACCTACAGCTCATAAAAAGAATTAAAACAAACATGCATTCTGTATTCTGTGCCAAGGCGGTTCTCAAGTGCAGATACTGTAAGATCTGCCCCAAAGCATCTTACAAAGTTTGAATATGCAATTTGATTTTAATCTTATTTCCTAAAAGAAATTTAGGTACAAATTGTCATATTGGGGCTCTTTTAATTCCATTACTGTGGCAAATGACGATTCACTTCCTAAAAGTGCCCTTTATAATGATAAGTTGGTGAGTCTGGCAATTGTTTTGTCTTATGCCAGTGAAGGAACCTTTCTTTGAGAGGAGCAGATAAATATGGAACACATAAAGAGCTCAGGAGTGCGGTACAAAAGCCCAGATAAAAGAAGAAAATCAGAAATAACTGGCAATCTGTGTTGCATAATAATCCGAATACCACTAAGTAAAGAAAACCACTTGATCAAAACCTACTCATGCTTTCATCCCTTAGGTGATTTGGAGTCTTTTTTTTCCACTTATTCACGGGATGTGGGCATCGCTGGCAAGACCAGCAATCTTTATCCATCCCTCATTGCCCTTGAGAGCAAACAAGAGTCAACCGTATTACTGTGGGTCTGGAGTCACATGTAGGTCAGACTGGGTATGGATGGCAGGTTTCTTTCCCAAGAGGGTTTTTATGACAATTGCTGCTAGGTTCATGGGTACCATTACTGAGACCTGCTTCCTTGTCCTTGAGGAATATCTTTGCTTTGTTATGCACCAGGAACGAAGTGACAATTTTATTTTTGATTTTATGAAACGGATCAATATTTGTTTCACCCCCAATAGAATTTTTAAAAGTTTATGTTGTAAATGATTTCTCAGTTTAGTCTCCAGCTCTATCAAGCAAAATTAGCCTTGTCTTACTGTTCAGGGACATTACTGCTTAACAGAAATACAGTACAGGGGAGTTCCATTAAACACCATTTTTATGAGCTATAGCTTCACTGAAATAAAGACCTAGGCACTTAGGAATCTGTTGGAAATCATCATATTAATACATATCAAATATTAGAATCTTATAGTTATGGATCTTTCCAATGCTGATTGTTCACAGGTCAGAGCCACAGGCTGTTCTAGTGTTATATTAACACAAAGTTATAGAATCATAGAATCCCTACAGTGCAGAAGGTGTCCATTCACCTCATTGAGTCGACACCAACTCTCCGACAGAGTAGCTTACCCAGGCCCTCTCCTCCACCTTATCCCCATAACCCCACACGTTTACCATGGTTGATTCACCTAACCTACAAATTCCTGGACACTGAGGGTCAATTTAGCATGGTCAATCCACCTAATCTGCACACCTTTGGGCCGTGGAAGGAAACCGGAGCACCTGAAGGAAACCCACACAGACACAGGGAGAATGAACAAAACTCCACACAGACAGTCACCCAAGGCCGGGATTGAACCTGGGTCCCTCGCGCTGTGACACAGCAGTGCTAATCCACTGTGCCACCGTGCCACCCCACCTGCAGTCAGAATGTATCTTGCATGGGATAAACACCAGCATGCAAAACCTGCGTTTATTTTTTTCTCAGTTCCATCAGCATTTTGCAGTCAGCTTTTCAGTTTATTAACTCCAATAACCATAGACTCATAAAGCACAGAATAAGGCCAACTTGTGAACATTTTCCAGGTTAGGGACCCAAGCTGATGTTGCCATTGTTTAGAACTTGCTGCCGTTTGAAGCTCCAATCTCTGGACACAGGCTGGTAGAATAGCTATCAAATATTAATTCAGTTTAAATTGATCAAAATATTAAAATTCTACAACGGCATCCTGTCAGGATCATAATACACCACCGTATCATTAATACAAAAACTGAAGGCTGATGCTTATCAAGTGAGCTAATAAAATGTAAATCATTTCAAATATATATAAAGCCTAGCTTTACAGCAAAGTTTAATGATGCCCTGTCGCCTTTATGTATGAGAAACTTTAATGTATTTCCTCTACCTGAAATGCTCGCTCACGAAGAGGAATAGTTCGACAGGCACTGTAAGATCTCCAGAACATAAAAGTGCCAGTTGATGATCTGGTTGCCTCACAATTATCCATGATGCAACAATCAAAATCGCTTTGCACTGATTCCAAACTTGGGGTGTAAATTAGGTGTCATGATCTGAAGCAAATCTCCTCCAGTTCCCGGATCGACCCTGACCCAGGATACAGCTGCATTTACATTCTAACTTTACACTCATTCTGCCATCAGAGTGCAAAGGCATCCTTAGTTATTTTTACATGATGGAGACAAAAAAGTGAATTCAAGCATATAATCATCAGCTACATGTGCCTGAGGCCTACTATATTCCCTTGTCTTTGCTTTTAGCTACTAGTGATTGCTGGGAACCTGACTTCTCTGTATATTAAGTCCCTGCTCAAATACCTGATTGATGTTTGAGGAACTAAACACTCATTTGTATCATTGTTTCAGGGCAAGTGTGCATTTTAAAATTATTGGCCCAAGGCGGAACTTGATGGAAGTCTTGACACTTGGACCTCCGTGGGAATTGTCAATTTCCATCGGGCAATTCCCTGTTCCCCAGGACCCTTTGCAAATGTCTCTGACTCTGAGTCAAGAATTTCAGACAGTTCCACAGAGCTTGCCTGAATAGTTACCTCGGAAATGTTAGACAGATTAAAACCTAGTCCAACATTTGGTAACTACACAACTGACCCCCCCATCACACCCCCGAACCTCCCCCTCATCTATCCCCTGAACTAAACTGACTGTCCTCCAATACCCCAACTATCTGCCCGACCCGACCTGAACCGACTACATCCACAACCAGAAATGACCATAATCCTCGACCTCCTGACTGCCACCTCCAACTATCCGACTATTCTCCCAATCCCAATACATCCTTTAAATCATTCTACCCAGCCTGACTACCCCCAACCACCTGAATACACCCCTAAACTGACCCGACCAGAAAAATCTAGTCTAACGCCTAACAACATGATTGATCCCCTAATCACTTAAACTCCCTGACTACCCTCAGACTTCATGACTACCCCTGAACCCCCAATACCCCCACCCCAAATACCCAGCTGAAACACCAACTATCCCCGACCTGAGCCAAGTACCACTCCTCAACCACTGATTATCACCCAATCACCCAACAGCCCCTTAACAATCTCCGTGAACCCCCAAATCAACCTGACTACCCATCCCAACCATGATGCCTTTCACAACCACCTGACTACCCTCCCATCCAGACCTGGCTAGGCTCTTAACTGAGCGCCAATCCAACTACCCGCTGAACTGCCTATGCACCTCACCCACTGCATCCATCTGCCACCTCAACCACATGCCACCTTATCCACTCTACTCACCTATCCACTTACTATACCCACCTCACCCACATGCCACCTCCTATTAGCCAACATGTCAGCTCACCTAACTGCCACCCAATCTACTTACAACCTCACCCATATGGCACTCTACCCAATTACTACCTCATCCACCTGCCACCTTACCCATTCTGCTCACTTACCAACATCTCCTACTAACCTCATACATTCACCAATTACTAACTTGCACACTTAACGTTTAAAGTTACCTTAGCTCGGGCTGAAGAAAGAGGATGTTCCATGTCTGCCTCCCAACTCAATAATGCTGTGACAGAGATCCCAAAGAGGGGCGCTAGGCTCTGCATTTCTGGTAAGGTCAGACCCGGAAGACAGCGCAAGAAATATGGAGCAGCACTGAGTCAGGGCAAAATCCGAGTGGAATGGCAATGCTATGATGATTGTCGATCCTCAGGAGATCCTGTCCATTACTTTTCTTCTCCTGCTGAGCCCTCCTTGCTGAAGGAGAGCTTTCTTTGTTTTCCCTGCCTGTTTAGTGAGTGTGCAGAGGAACATCTGCAAAGGTCAAATCTTGAAAGGGGGAGGTTTGGTCCTTGCTACCTTAAGTGGTGGTATTCTATAACCATACCAGCAGTCCCTCTCCAGCTAATGGCGCCCAACAATGCAGTCCTGCTCCATGTGCTGTGAATATATCCTGTACTGCACACTTTTAGCATGCAGTTAAATTGACTGTCCTTGCATTATCAAGTGTGTCCAGCTCCCTGGAGGAAGGCTCAGGGCCTGAGGCACAGCAGTTTCTGTGGTACCTTCCCTGAAGTATTCCATTATATTTTTAGTGCATAAAAAAAGCCTGTGGGATGATTCACCAGTGAATCTCTGTACAGGTCTACGCAAACAGGGTGGCCAGGTTTTTGTGATGAAAAATGTATCCAGATAAGTCAGACAGGACCTAAATATGGTCTTGCCATTTTGAAGCTTTCTGTGCACCATGGGCGGCATGGTGGCACAGTGGTTAGCACTGCTGCCTCACAGCGTCAGGGCCTCAGGTTCAATTCCGGCCTCGGGTCACTGTCTGTGTGGAGTTTGCACATTCTCCCCGTGTCTACGTGGGTTTCCTGTGGGCGCTACGATTTCCTCCCACAGTCCAAAGATGTGCAGGTTAGGTTGATTAGCCATGCTAAATTGACCCTTGTTTCAGGGGGATTAGCAGGGTAAGTGTGTGGGGTTATGGGAGTAGGGCCTGGGTGGGATTGGGGTCGGTACAGACTCGATGGGCCAAATGGCCTTCTTCTGTACTGTAAGGATTCTATGAATAGACCTCTATTGCATCTTCTAAACCTTGATTTGAAACAGCAAATGGAAAAACAGCATTATTTTCCAGTTAGATGCATACCTTTTTGCAGCTGGAGAACAGAAGAGATATTCATATTTTGATTCCCATTACCATTGATTCATTGTGTATTAGTCTATTGGAATGTTAATTGTGCCCTCCTATTACACAGAAGGTCAAATTAGTGACTGCAGCATTACATTGGGGTGGCACGGTGGTTAGCACCGCTGATTCACTGCGCCAGGAACCTGGGTTCATTTCCTGGCTTGGGTCACTGTCTGTACGTTCTCTCCGTGTCTGTGTGGGTTTCCTCCGGGTGCTCCGGTTTCCTCTCACAGTCTGAAAGACGTGCTGGTTAGGTGCATTGGCCATGTTGAATTCTCCCTCAGTGTCCCCGAACAGACGCCGGAGTGTGGCGACTAGGGGATTTTCACAGTAACTTCATTGTAGTGTTAATGTAAGCCTACGTGTGACAACAATAAATAAACTTAGAAATTTGGTCAAATAAACTTAGAAAATGGTCAGCGAACTACAACTAAATCAAATTTAACTATTAACTGGTTCACCACATGGAATCATTATGACACAGAAGAAGGCCATTTGATCCATTGGCCGAAACCCTGCCACCTGTTCTCCTATCCTACCAAAATTGGGGTGTGCGAAGTTCCCAGAATGGAAATCTCCATTGGCCTCGGGTGGGGTTTTATGATCTCGCCCGAGTGAGGCCATAAATCCTGCCCATTGCTAATGTTTCATGCCAATTATTCCAACATGTGTGGATAATCTAAATTAGAAATGAGTTGACATTGTGTGTTCTACCCGCACACGAGTTTGACAGGGTTTCAAACCTATTCTGGCTACAAACTGTTCACATCTGATTGCACATTTGTCTATCTGGCAGAATCATCTTCATTCTTTGAGTAAGGTGCATTCTCCGTACATTATGGGGGTATAGCTCAGTTTGACACATCATCAGGAACCATGTACTCAGCATGTATATCACCCAGAGGATGTTGGGTACCTGGAACTCATTGTCAAGCAGGGTGGTGGAAGCCTCCAAAGTGTACACACACACACACACATGCAGACAGACAAACACACACACACACAGACAGACACACACACACACATGCAGACACACACACACACACGCAGACAGACAGACACACACACACACTAAAGGATGCATTTCATTTGACGAATGAAACAGAACCTACTGGGTGTGTTATCAATATTTCCTTCATTTTGTATTCGCCATAGGAGAAAAATATTTGGAGTCATAGATCATACAATCATCAAGCACAGAAGGAAGATATTTGTTCCATTAACTCTATGCTGACTCTCTGTAAAGCAACCCAATCAGTCCCATTCCCCTGCAAGTGTATTTCTATCAAATGCCCATCCAATTTCCTTTTGATATCATTCATCATCTCCCCTTCCACCATCTCAGTGGCAGTGGGAGTTCCAGTTCATTACCACTTTTACTAGTTCTTTTCTCACATCCTCCCTACATCTCTTGCCTAATCTGCGTTCCCTACTCTTGTCTGACCAGTTAATGGGAACAGCTTTTCTTTAGCAACTCTACCTTCGTCTTGAGTTCTCTGGCTGAAGGTAGGTCTAACGCACAGTGCCACAATCTTGGCAAGTCCCACGTCTACCCAGCTGGAATAGGGATTGAACCCCAGGTGGTAGGCACCAATCTGATCCCCCCTCCCCCCCGCCACCCCCCCCCCGCCCCCCCCCCCCCAACCCCCCCCCCGCCCCCCCCCCAACCCCCCCCCCCCCCCCCCCCCCCCCCCACTTGGAAATAAGTGGACGTATTAGTGAGAGGCAACATGGTTTTGTGACGGGGAGGTCGTGTCTCATGAATTTGATTGAGTTTTTCGAAGAGGTGACGAAGATGATTGATGAGGGTAGGGCAGTGGATGTTGTCTACATGGACTTCAGAAAAGCCTTTGACAAGGTCTCTCGTGGCAGACTGGTGCAGAAGGTGAAGTCGCATGGGATCAGAGGTGAGCTGGCAAGGTGGACACTAGAAAGTGCACTAGAAAGCTTTAGATTGGCTAAGAGGGAGTTGAAGAGCGAGCTTAGAAGGGCTAAAAGGGGACATGAGAAGACTTTGGCGGATAGGGTTAAAGAGAATCCTAAGGCGTTCTATAGGTATGTCAAGAACAGAAGGTTGGTTAGGGCAAGTTTAGGGCCAGTTATAGATGGCAGAGGGAAGTTATGTGTGGAACCGGAGGAGATTGGTGAAGCATTGAACCAATATTTCTCTTCGGTGTTCACGCAAGGGGACATGAATATAGCTGAGGAGGACACTGGGTTGCAAGGGAGTAGAATAGACAGTATTACAGTTGATAAGGAGGATGTGCAGGATATTCTGGAGGGTCTGAAAATAGATAAATCCCCTGGTCCGGATGGGATTTATCCAAGGATTCTCTGGGAGGCAAGAGAAGTGATTGCAGAGCCTCTGGCTCTGATCTTCAGGTCGTCGTTGGCCTCTGGTATAGTACCAGAAGATTGGAGGTTAGCGAATGTTGTCCCATTGTTTAAGAAGGGGAACAGAGACTTCCCCGGGAATTATAGACCGGTGAGTCTCACTTCTGTTGTCGGCAAGATGTTGGAAAAAATTATAAGGGATAGGATTTATAGTTATTTGGAGAGTAATGAATTGATAGGTGATAGTCAGCATGGTTTTGTGGCAGGTAGGTCGTGCCTTACTAACCTTATTGAGTTTTTTGAGAAAGTGACCAAGGAGGTGGATGGGGGCAAGGCAGTGGACGTGGTATATATGGATTTTAGTAAGGCGTTTGATAAGGTTCACCATGGTAGGCTTCTGCAGAAAATGCAGATGTATGGGATTGGGGGTGATCTAGGAAATTGGATCAGGAATTGGCTAGCGGATAGGAAACAGAGGGTGGTGGTTGATAGTAAATATTCATCATGGAGTGCGGTTACAAGTGGTGTACCTCAGGGATCTGTTTTGGGGCCACTGCTGTTTGTAATATTTATTAATGATCTGGATGAGGGTATAGTTGGGTGGATTAGCAAATTTGCTGATGACACCAAAGTCGGTGGTGTGGTAGACAGTGAGGAAGGGTGTCGTAGTTTGCAGGAAGACTTAGACAGGTTGCAAAGTTGGGCCGAGAGGTGGCGGATGGAGTTTAATGCGGAGAAGTGTGAGGTAATTCACTTTGGTAGGAATAACAGATGTGTTGAGTATAGGGCTAACGGGAGGACTTTGAATAGTGTGGAGGAGCAGAGGGATCTAGGTGTATGTGTGCATAGATCCCTGAAAGTTGGGAATCAAGTAGATAAGGTTGTTAAGAAGGCATATGGTGTCTTGGCGTTTATTGGTAGGGGGATTGAATTTAGGAGTCGTAGCGTTATGTTGCAACTGTACACAACTCTGGTGCGGCCGCACTTGGAGTACTGTGTGCAGTTCTGGTCCCCACATTACAGGAAGGATGTGGAGGCTTTGGAGAGGGTGCAGAGGAGGTTTACCAGGATGTTGCCTGGTATGGAGGGGAGATCCTATGAGGAGAGGCTGAGGGATTTGGGATTGTTTTCGCTGGAAAGGCGGCGGCTAAGAGGGGATCTTATTGAAACATATAAGATGATTAGAGGTTTAGATAGGGTGGATAGTGATAGCCTTTTTCCTCTGATGGAGAAATCCAGCACGAGGGGGCATGGCTTTAAATTGAGGGGGGGTAGTTATAGAACCGATGTCAGGGGTAGGTTCTTTACCCAGAGGGTGGTGAGGGATTGGAATGCCCTGCCAGCATCAGTAGTAAATGCGCCTAGTTTGGGGGCGTTTAAGAGATCCGTAGATAGGTTCATGGACGAAAAGAAATTGGTTTAGGTTGGAGGGTCACAGTTTTTTTTTTTTTTAACTGGTCGGTGCAACATCGTGGGCCGAAGGGCCTGTTCTGCGCTGTAATGTTCTATGTTCTATGTTCTAAAACTGGCTCGGTCAAAGAAGACAGAGGGTAGCAGTGGAAGGGTGCATTTCTGAATGGAGGGCTGTGACAAATGGTGTTCCTCAGGGATCAGTGCTGGGACCTTTGCTGTTTGTAATATATATAAATGATTTGGAAGAAAATGTAACTGATTTGATTAGTAAGTTTGCGGACGACACAAAGGTTGGTGGATTTGCGGATAGCGATGAGGACCATCGGAGGATACAGCAGGATATAGATCAGTTGGAGACTTGGGCGGAGAGATGGCAGATGGAGTTTAATCCGTACAAATGTGAGGTAATGCATTTTGGAAGGTCTAATACAGATAGGAAATATACAGTAAATGGCAGAACCTTTAAGAGTATTGATAGGCAAAGGGATCTGGGTGTACAGGTACACAGGTCACTGAAAGTGGCAATGTAGGTGGAGAAGGTAGTCAAGAAGGCATACAGCATTCTTGCCTTCATCGGCCGGAGTATTGAGTTTAAAAATTGGCAAGTCATGTTGCAGCTTTATAGAACCTTAGTTAGGCCGCACTTGGGATATAGTGTTCAATTCTAGTCGCCACACTACCAGAAGGATGTTGAGGCTTTGGAGAGGGTACAGAAAAGATTTACCAGGATGTTGCCTGGTATGGAGGGCATTAGCTATGAGGAGAGGTTGGAGAAACTTGGTTTTTTCGCACTGGAGCGACGGAGGTTGAGGGGAGACCTGATAGAAGTCTACAAGATTATGAGAGGCATGGATAGAGTGGATAGTCAGAAGCTTTTTTCCAGGGTGGAAGAATCAATTACTAGGGGGCATAGGTTTAAGGTGTGAGGGGCAAGATTTAAAGGAGATGTACGAGGCAGATTTTTTACAGAGAGTAGTGGGTGCCTGTATTCCGTTGCCGGGGGAGGTAGTGGAAGCGGATATGGTAGTGACTTTTAAAGGGCGTCTTGACAAGTACATGAATAGGATGGGAATAGAGGGATATGGTCCCCGGAAGGGTAGGGGGTTTTAGTTAAGTCGGGCAGCATGGTCGGTCAGGCTTGGAGGGCCGAAGGGCCGGTTCCTGTGCTGTAATTTTCTTTGTTTTTTGTTCTTTGTTCTAATGATTGTCAAATGTATGGAGACTGCTCCATGCAGTAGACCTCTATATCATGTCATTGGGAACCTAATGGAGAGGTAATTATGAAGTGGGCTGGTTATCGTTCCTACAGGATGGTAAGTCTTAGACACACTCCACTGTCCATTTAGGATCTAAGATGGATCAACTTGCCTTCGGTGCATGCAAATTATCCAGTTTGCTAAAATTCCGCTCAGCAAAACCCTTAGAGTTTAAAAAAAATCCACTTTTGTTTTCATCGCATTAGATGGAAACTCAAATCCCAATTTTGTACATATCCATTCATTTTAACAAATGGAAGCCTATTGTCTGGGTTTGCACCTTTTGTAACATGTACAACAAAAAAATTATTATTGCAAGCATTGCTAAATAATCTGAAACAAATCCTGTTCTTTTTCTTTTAGAAAGTGACTTTAACCATTCTTCAGTCAGTTTATTGCACACGTATATCATTACAAAATGACTATTTGTGTATTGTGGGATACAAGGTTATTCTGTCTTTGGTCTCAGAACAATCAGCTTAGAAGTTTATTGCAAAGCATACTTTCAGTCATTTACACCTCATTTCATGTGTAGTGAGGCATCGTTGCTGGAAGCAGGAATATAACTCATCGTAAAAGGGGCATAAAACAGAAAATGTCAAGGAAAAGTGGCAACAAATGCACAAATCTGTAGACTTGGCAAAAGCGGAGAGAGGGCGAAAAAATCTTAATCAACTCTTTATTTGCTGGCCATGAATATGTTTCTATTTTTTATATTATTTGAAATGTCATCTTCAGCTATACTAGCACTGTATACATGCAATGTTTCAACGCAATGTATTAGCAAAAAAAGCCGATTCTTTTAAAGGAGAATTGTTCAAAAAGAACCCTTTGGCAAACCTCGTTTGCTTTTGTTTACGAACCCATGATTTTACGAACATAAATTATAATACTTACATGTCACATTATCACCATAGCACATAAAATGCAGTTCTTGGGTTTCTTACCCCTTCACAAACCAAACTTCCTAACCACATACTGTCTTCATGAAGGTGTGTTCCTTTAACATCCATTAGAATAAATAGTTCTATTTGCAAGAGAAACTGATTGACTGATATTGGAATAGAATGGGAACTTACTCCTTCATCTCGATCCCTTTTTGTTTTTTGTTTCCTTGGTTTGTCCCAATACAAACACCTCCCCCCGCCAACCCACTGGGCCAGTGGCACAGTGGTTAGCACTGCTGCCTCACAGCGCCAGGGTCCCAGGTTCAAAGAACAAAGAACAAAGAACAGTACAGCACAGGAAACAGGCCCTTCGGCCCTCCAAGCCTGCGCCGCTCCTTGGTCCAACTAGACCAATCATTTGTATCCCTCCATTCCCAGGCTGCTCATGTGACTATCCAGGTAAGTCTTAAACGATGTCAGCGTGCCTGCCTCCACCACCCTACTTGGCAGCGCATTCCAGGCCCCCACCACCCTCTGTGTAAAATACGTCCCTCTGATGTCTGAGTTATACCTCGCCCCTCTCAGCTTGAGCCCGTGACCCCTCGTGATCGTCACCTCCGACCTGGGAAAAAGCTTCCCACTGTTCACCCTATCTATACCCTTCATAATCTTGTATACCTCTATTAGATCTCCCCTCATTCTCCGTCTTTCCAAGGAGAACAACCCCAGTCTACCCAATCTCTCGATTCACCGGTTTGGGTCACTGTCTATGTGGAGTTTGCACATTCTCCCCGTGTCTGCATGGGTTTGCTCTGGGTTCCTCCCACAGTCTGAAAGACATGCTGGTTAGGTGCATTGACCCAAACAGGTGCTGCAGTGTGGCAACTAGGGGAATTTCACAGTAACTTCATTGCAGTGTTAATGTAAGTCTTACTTGTTACTAATAAATTAACTTTAATCTCTCACTTGTTCTTTAGTTTTGTTATCACTCAGAAGTTGCAGCAAGGAAAGGGCTTTGCTTATGTTCTGGGCAGCAAAATTGAAATTTGTCTGATCCAGTTACATGCTGCGAACAGCCGTCCATCTTGTAAGATGATGATTTGTGCCGTGGTCGTCAATTCTGTGTTAAACATTGCCTGGTGCAGCTCAGGAGCCCCACTCTGGCATGGCAGTCTCTGCCTCATTCGCAATAGAGAGAAGACAGTGGGCTGAAAAGGTTCGCAATTCACCTGCCTCTGTTTTCTCCGGGTCTTCCTCTTGGCCAGTTGAAAGTTTTGTTTCTGTTTGCTTCTTCCGATGTCTTTTCAAACAGTCAGCCTCCAGAGTTCATCACCATTAGTGACTGTCTCCATGCGATCAGTGTTAATGCCCACCAAGTCAATGTGGAAGTATGGACATACAAGAGGCCATGACCCAATGGCCAATTCACCATGCAGACGTTTTTAAAAAAATTTTTTACTCCACCCTGAAAGTTACAAAGCCAATGCTCAGAGTGGACCGGACAAATCCAAATCCATTTCTTGTTTGTTCCAAAAACCAAATTCAAATTCCAATGAAGGTGGGAGCATAGAAGATGGGAGCGTAGAAGATTGAGGGGAGATTTGATAGAGGTGTATAAGATTCTGATGGGTATAGATAGAGTGAATGCAAGCAGGCTTTTTCCGCTGAGGCTCGGGGAGAAAAAAACCAGAGGGCATGGGTTAAGGGTGAAAGGAGAAAAGTTTAAAGGGAATATTAGGGGGGGGCTTCTTCACGCAGAGAGTGGTGGGAGTGTGGAATGAGCTGCCGGATAAAGTGGTAATTAACTTTTAACATTTAAGAAAAACTTGGACGGGTTCATGGATGAGAGGGGTGTGGAGGGATATGGTCCAAGTGCAGGTCAGTGGGACTAGGCAAAAAATGGTTCGGCACAGACAAGGGCCAAAAGGCCTGTTTCTGAGCTGTAATTTTCTATGGTTTTATGGTTCTATGGTTCTAATTGAATCTAATTCATGATCCCAACAAAAGAGGGCAGACAAGATCCAAACTGACAAGATAAAGCATTGCACCCCACCTTGGGCTTGATCTGACACTTGGAGCGGAATTTTACCAGCACATCCGCCCAAGGTTCGTACGATCCCACCCAAGGCCAACAGAGAATGCCGTTCTTCGTGCCTCGCTCGCCCCCGGAATCGGGGCGGGGTGCCAATAATATTCCAGACTTGATCTCAGCCAAAAGGTCATACATCATCATCTCGCTGATGAATGTGGCCAATTTGTTGTTAGTTTAGCAATGAGTGAATGCTGATTTAACTCGCACTCTCCAGACCTTCTGAATTGGTGGCTTTGTCCTGTCAATAGATAATGAGGATATGTCTCAGACAGTAAATAAGGAAACTATCCAGCCTTTCCTCTTGCCTGATGTAAGTTGCCCAGGCTCTCAGGTTGGTGTTCTCAGTCAGGTTGCCGTTGTTCCACTTTCTCTTATTTAACTCGGACATAACAACTGCAGCTTTTGCGATGTGTTTTCATCTGAGTAGCAAGTGGCAGATTGCTGGTGATTATGGAGTTTGGTTATGTGAAGCTATCAACAACTTCCAGCATCACATTGTCAATGCTGATAGACTTACATGTTGGACTCCACCATACTTGAGGATGGGGATGCTTATGAAGCTTTTAGTTCCTTTTAGTTGCCCCACTGTCCACAATCATTCTTGACCATGTCTGGTAGAGATACAGAGTTTTGTCCTGAAGTTTTCCTGCTTTTGGTGCATATCATGCTGGTAACCCTATATGGTAGCTTCAATAACCTTGGTACCTTATGCATAATTTTCTACCTTCCGTAATGAATCAGGGTTGATCACCTACCTTTAATGTGATTTCCAAATGCTCAGTTATTACATCCTTACATTCTTCGGGTGGTACAGTGGCACAGTGGTTAGCACTGCTGCCTCACAGTGCTAGGGACCCGGGTTCAATTCCCGGCTTGGGTCACTGTCTGTGTTGAGTCTGCATGCTCTCCCCGTGTCTGTGTGGGTTTCCTCCAGGTGCTCCGGTTTCCTCTCACAGTCCAAAAGACGTGCTGGTTAGGTGGATTGGCCATGCTAAATTCTCCCTCAGTGTACCTGAACAGGTGCCAGAGTGTGGTGACTGGGGGATTTTCACAGTAACTCCATTGCAGTGTAACACTTATTAATAAATAAACTTTAAACTTTAATAATTGACTCCAGCATTTTCCCCACCACTGATGTCAGGCTAACCGGTCTATAATTCCCCATTTTCTCTCTCCTTTATTAAGGAGGTGAGATAAGGTCACCTCATTCAGCCCAGATTTACTCCAATCCTCTTGTAATAAAGCCAAACATAGCATTTGCCTTCTTATTTGCTTGCTGTACCTGCATATTAGCTGTCAATGACTCATGGACAAGGACACCAAAGTCCCTTTGCAGCCTCTCATCATTTAAGAACTACTCTGTATTTCTGTTTTTCCTACCAAAGTGGATAACCGCACATTCCTTCACATTGTATTCCATCTGCCAAACAGTTGCCCACTCAATTAGCCTCTCCAAATGTCTTTGAAGCATCTTTGCATCCATCTCACATCTACACTTCTGTGTCACCTGCAAACTTGGAAATATTACATTTAATCCCAAACCATTGATATAAATAGTGAATAGTCGGGATTCCAGCACTGATCCTTGCAGTATCCCATTAATCACTGCCTGCCATCCTGAAACTGGCTCATTTATTTCTCATGCCTTGCCAGTATATTCCCCCCAATTCCATGTACTCTAATTTTGTTTACTAACCTCATGTGTAACCTTATTTAAAGTTTTCTGAAAATCTAAATATATCATATCCACAGGTCCCTCCTTATCTATTCTGCTAATTACATCCTCAAACTTAACATTCACAAAAAAAAACTAACAGGTTTGATTAAACATGATTTCACTTTCTTAAATCCATGTTGACTCTGCCTAATCCTGCCATTATTTTCTAAGTGCCCTGTTGTCACACATTTTATTACAAATTCGAGCATTTTCACTATGATTGGTGTTAGACAGTGATCAGGACCAGAAACCATGACTGTATTTTTCTTCTCCCTATCTCAGAGCACCAATTTCACGAGAACTGATAATCTGATTGTTATCACACTGCTGTTTGTGTGAGTTTGTTGTGTGCAAATTGGCTGCTGTGTTTCAAAGAACAAAGAACAAAGAAAATGACAGCACAGGAACAGGCCCTTCGGCCCTCCAAGCCTGCACCGACCATGCTGCCCGACTTAACTAAAACCCCCTACGCTTCCGGGGACCATATCCCTCTATTCCCATCCTATTCATGTATTTGTCAAGACGCCCCTGAAAAGTCACTACCGTATCCGCTTCCACAGCCTCCCCCGGCAACGAGTTCCAGGCACCCACCACCCTCTGTGTAAAAAATCTGCCTCATACATCTCCTTTAAACCTTGCCCCTCGCACCTTAAACCTGTGCCCCCTAGTAATTGACTCTTCCACCCTGGGAAAAAGCTTCTGACTATCCACTCTGTCCTAGCCTCTCATAATCTTGTAGACTTCTATCAGGTCGCCCCTCAACCTCCGTTGCCCCAGTGAGAACAAACCAAGTTTCTCCAACCTCTCCTCATAGCTAATGCCCTCCATACAAGGCAACATCCTGGTAAAGCTTTTCTGTATCCTCTCCAAAGCCTCAACATCCTTCTGGTAGTGCGGTGACAAGAATTGAACACTATATTCCAAGTGCGGCCGAACTAAGTGTTGTGGGAAAACAACCGGAGTCAGACTGGAGGTTCAACAATACAGTTTTATTTGACGAAGCTTCATTGAGAATAGGCACTGGCACTCCACAGTATTTTAGGCAGCTCCCTTCTCTCAATGATACAATAGGAGTGGTTCATTTTTATAATTTTCAAACAATGGATAGTCCAGACATTAGCCATTTAACACTTCGTTACAGTTGAGTATGATCGATAGTTAACACATCGTTACAGCCAGACATATACAGACATTAGCTTTTGACATTGCATTGTTTCATAGAATGGATACATTTCCTCTTTCAGTGATTTATCAATGACTTTAGTTTCGGTCTATACATGCAGTAATTGGTTTTCCTGAATTTATGTATTCCCGTTCCCATCTGTGGCTAATCTCTTTATCAGACCCTATTGTCCTTATCTTAAAGTGCCTCAAGCCCTGGCTGGCTTCCTGCAGTATCTGATTCCTGCATGTTTAACTTTAAATAACTGTCTGTTCTTCATGTTTTAATTTCAAGTCGTTGTCTGCACTAAAAGTCAGTGCCTGTTTCATGTCTCTTTCCCAGGTGACTGTTTATGTGCCAGGCAGCCATTTTATGTGTTATGTACCCATCTTTATGTTTTTCTCCACTTCACTAAGGTTCTATAAAGCTGCAACATGGCTTGCTAATTTTTAAACTCAATGCCCCGGCCGATGAAGGCAAGCATGCCGTATGCCTTCTTGACTACCTTCTCCACCTGCATTGCCACTTTCAGTGACCTGTGTACCTGTACACCCAGATCCCTTTGCCTATCAATACTCTTAAGGGTTCTGCCATTTACTGTATATTTCCTATCTGTATTAGACCTTCCAAAATGCATTACCTCACATTTGTCCGGATTAAATTCCATCTGCCATCTCTCCGCCCAAGTCTCCAACTGATCTATATTCTGCTGTATCCTCTGATGGTCCTCATCGCTATCCGCAAATCCACCAACCTTTGTGTCGTCCGCAAACTTACTAATCAAACCAGTTACATTTTCTTCCAAATCATTTATATATATTACAAACAGCAAAGGTCCCAGCACTGATCTCTGAGGAACACCACTTGTCACAGCCCTCCATTCAGAACTGCACCCTTCCACTGCTATCCTCTGTCTTCTTTGACCGAGCCAGTTTTGTATCCACCTTGCCAGCTCACCTCTGATCCCATGCGACTTCACCTTCTGCACCAGTCTGCCATGAGGGACCTTGTCAAAGGCCTTACTGAAGTCCATGTAGACAACATCCACTGCCCTACCCTCATCAATCATCTTCGTCACTTCCTCGAAAAACTCGATCAAGTTCGTGAGACACGACCTCCCCTTCACAAAACCATGTTGCCTCTCACTAATACGTCCACTTATTTCCAAGTGGGAAATTTCCTACATTAGAATCATAGAATAGAATCATAGAGTTTCTACAGTGCAGAAGGGGGCCATTCAGCCCATCGAGTCTGCACCAACAACAATCCCACCCAGGCCCTATCCCGGAAGCCCCATGGTATTTAGCCTGCAAATCGCCCTGAACTAATGGTCAATTTAGCATGTCCAATCAACCTAACCTGCACATTGCGCTTTGGACTGTGGGAGGAAACTGGAGCACTTGGAGGAAACCCACGCAGACGTGGGGAGAATGTGCAAACTCCACACAGACAATGATCCGAGTCCAGAATTGAACCCGGGCCTCTGGCGCTGTGAAGCAGCAGTGCTAACCACGATGCCACCGTGCCGCCCCCAGGCCCTCCGCCCCCCCCCCCCCCCCCCCCCCCCCCAACCCCATACAGCAGTGACTACACTACAAAGGTGTTTAATTTATTGTGAAGCACGTGAGGGATGTTCTGTGGTCAGGAAAGACACGATGTGAATGCAATTTTTGTTCCCTTTTTCAAACCAATGCAGCACACATCATAAATTGAACCTCTAAGCACATCTGCATTTACTTACACATGATGTGGAGATGCCGGCGTTGGACTGGGGTGAACACAGTAAGAAGTCTCACAACACCAGGTTAAAGTCCAACAGGTTTATTTGGTAGCACAAGCCACTAGCTTTCGGAGCGCTGCCCCTTCATCAGGTGAGTGGGAGTTCTGTTCACAAACAGGGCATATAAAGACACAAACTCAATTTACAAAATAATGGTTGGAATGCGAGTCTTTACAGCTAATTAAGTCTTAAAGGCACAGACAATGTGAGTGGAAAGAGGGTTAAACAGAGGTCAAAGAGATGTGTATTGTCTCCAGCCAGGACAGTTAGTGAGATTTTGCAAGCCCAGGCAAGTCATGGGGGTTACAGATAGTGTGACATGAACCCAAGATCCCGGTTGAAGCTGTCCTCGTGTGCGGAACTTGGCTATCAGTCTCTGCTCAGCGACTCTGTGTTGTCATGTGTCATGAAGGCCGCCTTGGAGAACGCTTACCCGAAGATCAGAGGCCGAAAAACCGTGACCGCTGAAGTGTCCCCCAACAGGAAGAGACTGCTTCCTGCTGGGGGTTCGTTGTACAATGGGTTTCAGGATGCCCTCAACGAAGCCGGAGAGGTTCTCGCACAGGGTCCCATTGCCCGATACGATGGGACGGCCGGGTGTGTTTGCCTAGTGTATCTTCGGGAGGCAGTAGAGATCTCCAACACGGGGAGTACGTGGGATGAGAGCACGGAAGGTGCTCTGAAGGTACGGATCAAAGGTCTTGATCAGTCTGTTGAGTTGACGGGTGTGTTCTTTGATCGGAACTGCGACCCAGCTTTTGCTGCGACACTACGGACTTCCTACAGAAACTCAGCACACATGGAGCAGTTGAACCAGGAGCACTCCTCGTCACAATGGATGTCTCGGCACTCTACACCAGCATCCCCCACGACGATGACATTGCTGCAACGGCCTCAGTATTCAACGCCGACAACTGCCAATCTCCAGATGCAATTTTACAACTGATCCGTTTCATCCTGGACCACAACGTCTTCACCTTCAACAATCAGTTCTTCATCCAGACACACGGAACAGCCATGGGGACCAAATTCGCACGTCACTTTGCCAACATGTTCATGCACTGGTTCAAACAAGACCTCTTCATCGCACAGGCCCTTCCACCGATGCTATACACTAGATACATCGATGACATTTTCTTCCTTTGGACTCATGGTGAACAATCACTGAAACAACTCTATGATGACATCAACAAGCTCCATCCCACCGTCAGACTCACCATGGACTACTGTCCGGAATCGGTTGCATTCTTGGACAGATGCATCTCCATCAAGGACGGTCACCTCAGCACCTCACTGTACCGCAAGTCCACGGATAATCTCACGATGCTCCACTTCTCCAGCTTCCACCCTAAACACGTTAAAGAAGCCATCCCCTACGGACAAGCCCTCCGTATACACAGGATCTGTTCAGATGAGGAGGATCGCAACAGACACCTCCAGACACTGAAAGATGCCTTCATAAGAACAAGATATGGCGCTTGACTCATCGATTGACAGTTCCGACGCACCACAGCGAAAAACCGCACCAACCTCCTCAGAAGACAAACACGGGACAAGGCGGACAGAGTACCCTTCGTCGTCCAGTACTTCCCCAGAGCGGAGAAGCTACGACATCTTCTCCGGAGCCTTCAACATGTCATTGATGAAGACGAACATCTCACCAAGGCCATCCCCACACGCCCACTTCTTGCTTTCAAACAACCGCACAACCTCAAACAGCCCATTGTCTGCAGCAAACTACCCAGCCTTCAGGAGAACAGTGACCACAACACCACACAACCCTGCCACAGTAACCTCTGCAAGGCGTGCCAGATCATCAACACAGATGCCATCATCTCACGTGAGAGCACCATCCACCAGGTACACGGTACATACACTTGCAACGCGGCCAAAGTTGTCGACCTGATACGCTGCAGGAAAGGATGTCCCGAGGCATGGTACACTGGAGAGACCATGCAGACGTTACCACAACGGATGAATGAACACTGCTCGACTATCACCAGGCAAGAGTGTTCTCTTCCTGTTGGGGAACACTTCAGCAGTCACGGGCATTCATCCTCTGATCTTCAGGTAAGCGTTCTCCAAGGCGGCCTTCACGACACACGATAACGCAGAGTCGCTGAGCAGAGACTGATTGCCAAATTCCACATACGAGGATGGCCTCAACCAGGATCTTGGGTTCATGTCACACTGTCTGTAACCCCCACAACTTGCCTGGGCTTGCAAAATCTCGCGAACTGTCCTGGCTGGAGATAATACACATCTCTTTAACCTGTGCTTAACCCTCTCTCCACTCACATCGTCTGATGTGGTTTTCACAGAGGAGAAGGACCTGGGTGAATGTACTGCGGGCTTGCGGTGGACTGAAAAGATTGAGTATGTGGACTTTAAGAAAGAGGTTGTGCTGGAAACTTTGAATGGCATCAAGATAGATCAGTCGCCGGGTCCGGATGGGATGTACCCCAGGTTACCGTGGGAGGCGAGGGAAGAGATTGCAGAGCCTCTGGCGATGATCTTTGCATCGTCGATGGAGACGAGAGAGGTGCCGGAGGATTGGAGGATTGCGGATGTGGTTCCTATTTTCAAGAAGGGGAATAGGGATAGCCCAGGAAATTACCGACCGGTAAGTCTAACCTCAGTGGTTGGTAAGCTGATGGAGAAGATCCTGAGGGACAAGATTTATGAGCATTTAGAGAGGTTTAGTATGCTCAAGAATACTCAGCATGGCTTTGTCAAAGGCAGATCGTGCCTTACGAGCCTGGTGGAGTTCTTCGAAAATGTGACTAAACACATTGACAAAGGGAAAGCGGTAGATGTGGTTTATATGGATTTTAGCAAGGTGTTCGATATGGTCCCCCATGCAAGGCTTCTAGAAAAAGTGAGAGGGCATGGGATCCAAGGGGCTGCTGCCCTGTGGATCCAGAACCGGCTTGCCCAAAGGAGGCAGAGAGTGGGTATAGATGGGTCTTTTTCTAAATGGAGGTTGGTCACCAGTGGTGTTCCCCAGGAATCTGTTCTGGGACACTTGCTGTTTGTCATTTTCATAAATGACCTGGATGAGGAAGGGGAGGGATGGGTTAGTACGTTTGGTGATGACACGAAGATTGGTGGGGTTGTGGATAGTCTGGAGGGATGTCAGAAGTTACAGAGGGACATAGATAGGATGCAAGACTGGGCGGAGAAGTGGCAGATGGACTTCAACCCAGATAAATGCGTAGTGGTCCATTTTGGCAGGTCAAATGGGATGAAGGAGTACAATATAAAGGGAAAGACTCTGAGTACTGTAGAGGATCAGAAGGATCTTGGGGTCCGGGTCCATAGGATTCTAAAATCGGCCCCGCAGGTGGAGGAGGTGGTTAAGAAGGCGTATGGTGTGCTGGCCTTTATCAATCAAGGGATTGAGTTTAGGGGTCCGGGGATAATGATGCAGCTTCCCCCTCGTCAGACCCCACTTGGAGTACTGTGCTCAGTTCTGGTCACCTCATTACAGGAAGGATGTGGAAAAGATTGAAAGGGTGCAGAGGAGATTTACAAGGATGTTGCCTGGATTGAGTGGCATGCCTTATGAGGATAGGCTGAGGGAGCTCGATCTTTTCTCCTTGGAGAGACGAAGGATGAGAGGAGACCTAATAGAGGTATATAAGATGTTGAGAGGCATAGATCAGGTGGATTCTCAGAGGCTTTTTCCCAGGGTGGAAATGACTGCTACGAGAGGACACAGGTTTAAGGTGCTGGGGGGGTAGATACAGGGGAAATGTTAGGGGGAAGTTTTTCACACAGCGGGTGGTGGGCGAGTGGAATCGGCTGCCGTCAGTGGTGGTGGAGGCAAACTCAATAGGGTCTTTTAAGAGACTCCTGGATGAGTACATGGGACTTAATAGGATGGAGGGTTATAGGTAGGCCTAAAAGGTGGGGATATGTTCGGCACAACTTGTGGGACCGAAGGGCCTGTTTTGTGCTGTAGTTTTTCTATGTTTCTATGTCTGTACCTTTAAGACTTGATTACCTGTAAAGACTTGCATTCCAACCATTATTTTGTAAATTGAGTTTGTGTCTTTATATGCCCTGTTTGTGAACAGAACTCCCACTCAGCTGATGAAGGGGCAGCGCTCTGAAAGCTAGTGGCTTGTGCTACCAAATAAACCTGTTGGACTTTAACCTGGTGTTGTGAGACTTCTAACTGTGTTTACTTACTCAGCCAGAGTTCACAGTAGCTCCCCAAATCATCTATTCATCCAGATTACTGGAAACACATTGAAAAATAAAGTATAGCTCTTTGGTACATTAGTTTAGATATTGACCCATCTAATATTCTCTCTGAACGTGTTTTAGCCTTTGGTAACATATATTTGTGAAAAAATAATGAGGCCACCATCCCCAGTGCAGCATCTTAGAGGCACTGAATTTTTGTCCTCGATTTGATACTTCCTTTTAAGGGGAATGTCCTTTTAAAGTATGTTATTTAAGTGAAATGGAAGTCGCAGCTGGCTTAAGCTGAAGCTTTACAAATATGGAGAAAGGATTGATAGATGTTACCCAACCAATTTAATATTCCGTCAAAAAATAGCTATGAGATGCCAGCATGTGTGACCTGCAATTATTCTGTGTCCACGGATGGCCTAGTAAGAATCTGATAAATGTGTTGTAACTAATTTGCTGTGAAATGTTCTGCTTGAATTCAAATTGTCCTCAGATGGCAATTTTATGAAATGAAGAAAATGTGGAGTGGTACATTAAAATGTCATGCTTGTGGAAGGAAAATGCTCAGTCAGAAAAGGTACACATCTATCTAGACTCCACTGTACAGCCACTGCAACAGACAGGTCTGTTTCAAAACTGACTGGTGAATGTCAAATTCAAAAAAATAAATGTTTCTGTTGTTGTTTCAGTGCAGTGGAAGGAAATTCTCAGTTTACTTGTGGTGTTGCACTGAGGCAACCTTGACTTCAGCCAAGCGTCACGAGCTAAGTGAAATAACAAGACTGCTTCCAAGATGCTCGAGAGTAGACCCACCCAAGTAGCTGGTTCATCCTGCTGATTCCAGAGGTATTAGCAGCAATGTAAAATTGGAAGGATATGGTGGAATGTCCAGGTCTATCTGTGTAGGTAACCAGGGGCCATCAGAAAGTTAAAATGCTTCCTGCGACAGCAATGTCGGAGAGGCAATGGCCTAGTGGTATTATCAGGGGCGGCATGGTTAGCACTGCTGCTTCACAGCTCCAGGGACCTGGGTTAGATTCCTGGCTTGGGTCACTGTCCATGCAGAGTTTGCACAGTCTCCCCGTGTCTGTGGTTTCTTCCCACAGTCCAAAGATGAGCAGGTTAAGTGCATTGACCATGTTAGATTGTCCCTTAGTATCCCAGGATGCTTGGGTTAAAGGGATTAATAGGGTAAATGTGTGAGGTTACGGGGATAGGGCCTGGGTGGTATTGTTGTAGGTGCAGACTCAATGGGCCGAATAGCCACCTTCCGCACTGTAGGGTTTCTCGACTATTAATCCAGAAACTCAGCTAATGTTCTGGGGACCTGGCAGATGGTAGAATTTGAATTCCATAAAAGCTATCTGGAATTAGGAATCTAATGATGACCATGATGAATCCATTGTCAGAAAAACCCTGCTGGTTCACTAATGCACTTTAGGGAAGGAAATCTGCCGTCCTTACCTGGTCTGGCCTACATGTGACTCCAGAGCCACAACAAGGTGGCTGACTCTCAACTGCTCACCAAGAGCAATGAGGGATGGGCAATAAATGCTGGACAGCCAGCGACACCCACGTCCCATGAATGAATTTTTTAAAATGGGGTGAGTTCCACAGATAGTTAAAATTTTTGCAGGACTCCTTCGCTAACAGACACAATTCTAAGGTTAAATGTTGGTTCAAAGGTGGCTTCATCAAAAAAAAATTGATGAAATGAGCAGGAGACAGATGGTACTGGCAGAGGAATGAGAGAAACAGATAGAATCATGGAATCTTACAGCATAGAATTGAGGCTCGCTTGCTTGTACTGGCTATTTAAAAGCTATTCATTGCACTGCTCTTTTTTCCCCCACAGACAGGGGAACTTTCTCCTCTTTTAAGTATTTATTCGATACTTGAATGCGAGACCAGCGGGTGGGTGATGGTACAGACAGCAGGGATTACACCTGGAGCAAAGGGAGGGAAAATTACCTCAGGCAGTGGTGGTGGTAGTGGGGGGTGGTACTGGCCAATGTTTTCCCATTTTCAGTGGCCAGTCTATGGTAATTTGGAGGAAAATCTTGTCTGCTGCCTCTTTATGAATGATACGAGACACACAAAATAATTGCTGGGACTTTATAGAATTCAGTGAGAAATGCTCCACGAAAACTGAGGACAAAGGAGTCAAGTTGTTATATTTATTCAAAGGAAACTACTTTGGAAGAAACTACTTCTCCCAAAGAAGTTGAAGTTTATTTATTAGTCACAAGTAAGGCTTACATTAACATGGCAATGAAGTTACTGTGAAATTCCCCAAGTCGCCACTGTTCGGGTCAATGCACCTAACCAGAACGTCTTTCAGACTGTGGGAAGAAACCGGAGCACCCGGAGGAAACCCACGCAGACACGAGGAGAATGTGCAAACTCCACACAGACAGTGACGCAAGCCGGGAATCGAACCCAAGTCCCTGGTGCTGTGAGGCAACAGTGCTAACCACTGTGCCACCATGCCGCCCCTACAAGCAAGTGAGCCTCAATCCTATGCTGTAAGGGTTGTGAATCTATGGAATTCGCTACCCCAAAGTGTGGTGAATGCTGGGACAGTGAGTAAATTTAAGGAGGAGTTAGACAGACTTTTAATTGGTAATGGGTTGAAGGATTATGGGGAGAAGGCAGAAAAATGGGGATGAGGAGCATATCAATTGGAGCATTTGGAATACTGCGTCCAGTTCTGGTCGCCACACTACCAGAAGGACGTGGAGGCTTTGGAGAGAGTACAGAGGAGGCTTACCAAGATGTTGCCTGGTATGGAGGGGCTTAGTTATGAGGAGAGATTGGGTAAACTGGGGTTGTTCTCCCTGGAAAGACGGAGGATGAGGGGAGACTTAATAGAGGTGTATAAAGTTATGAAAGGCATAGATAGGGTGAACGGTGGGAAGCTTTTCCCCAGGTCGGTGGTGACGTTCACGAGGGGTCATAGGTTCAAGGTGAAGCGGGGGGAGGTTTAACACAGATATCAGAAGGACATATTTTACACAGAGGGTGGTGGGGGCGTGGAATGCGCTGCCAGGCAAGGTGGTGGAGCCGGACACACTGGGAACGTTTAAGACTTATCTAGATAGCCATATGCACGGAGTGGGAATGGAGGGATACAAAAGAATGGTCTAGTTTGGACCAGGGAGCGGCGCGGGCTTGGAGGGCCGAAGGGCCTGTTCCTGTGCTGTATTGTTCTTTGTTTATATCAGCCATGATCGAGTGGCAGAGCAGACTCGATGGGCCGAATGGCCTAATTCTGCTCCCATATCTTATGAACTTACGATATTTAGCAAATACAAAAAATGGAGTGGTTCTGCAATGCATCAGAACTCATGACACTCTAGAAACTTGCTTCTTTAATGTTGCCAGTGGACTTCACTGTACTGGCAGCTCCATCAAATCAACCCAGTAGTTTTGGCTACAGATTTAATTTTCTGGCAGTGGGCTGCATTAAAAATTGAGGAAGATGCAATTGCAAGCGAGCATTACAAAAACATTGGACTGCATGAACATTCAGCTTTGATGACTAGAAAAAAGCCATCCTGCTCTTGCAGTGGAACACATTGATCTCTAATGGTGTTGTGTCTTTATTTGACATAAGAACATAAGAACATAAGAAATAGGAGCAGGAGTAGGCCATCCAGCCCCTCGAGCCTGCCCCGCCATTCAATAAGATCATGGCTGATCTGACGTGGATCAGTACCACTTACCCGCCTGATCCCCATAACCCTTAATTCCCTTACCGATCAGGAATCCATCCATCCGCGCTTTAAACATATTCAGCGAGGTAGCCTCCACCACCTCAGTGGGCAGAGAATTCCAGAGATTCACCACCCTCTGGGAGAAGAAGTTCCTCCTCAACTCTGTCTTAAACCGACCCCCCTTTATTTTGAGGCTGTGTCCTCTAGTTTTAACTTCCTTACTAAGTGGAAAGAATCTCTCCGCCTCCACCCTATCCAGCCCCCGCATTATCTTATAAGTCTCCATAAGATCCCCCCTCATCCTTCTAAACTCCAACGAGTACAAACCCAATCTCCTCAGCCTCTCCTCATAATCCAAACCCCTCATCTCCGGTATCAACCTGGTGAACCTTCTCTGCACTCCCTCCAATGCCAATATATCCTTCCTCATATAAGGGGACCAATACTGCACACAGTATTCCAGCTGCGGCCTCACCAATGCCCTGTACAGGTGCATCAAGACATCCCTGCTTTTATATTCTATCCCCTTCGCAATATAGGCCAACATCCCATTTGCCTTCTTGATCACCTGTTGTACCTGCAGACTGGGCTTTTGCGTCTCATGCACAAGGACCCCCAGGTCCCTTTGCACGGTAGCATGTTTTAATTTGTTTCCATTGAGATAGTAATCCCATTTGTTATTATTTCCTCCAAAGTGTATAACCTCGCATTTATCAACGTTATACTCCATTTGCCATATCCTCGCCCACTCACTCAGCCTGTCCAAATCTCTCTGCAGATCTTCTCCGTCCTCCACACGATTCACTTTTCCACTTATCTTGACAAAGGGGAAATTATTCTTTTAGATGCTACTCCATACCTTGGAGGTGCTGGAGCTGTCCTATACTTGGCTATTTCTTGGGACAATGTGGACCAGTGGTGAAGTAATATAACTGCAAAATCACATGTGGCTCTGAGGCAGGTCGCCACTTGCATCAAGGTTTGGTCTTCAGGTTTATTATTTGCAACTCAATTAGAACAAAAATTGACCTGAAACATTTGCGGGAATTCTCCAGTCAAGGGGAAGCAGGACTGTGCATGTGCGGGGAGTTAAATCCCTTGAAATTGATGTCAGTTTGGGATCCCAAAATCAACTGCCCTCTTTGGGGTTTCTGCGAGGCAGGATTGAAGGCAAATGAGGAATTCCCTTGGATCTGTTGGGTAACTAAGGTGGTTAATAAGCAAATTAAGAATCCTTAATTCTGGAATACCCAGCCAGGGTTGTTTTTTCCCAATTGTCAACAAATCGCCAGGGTTACCAAGGTAAGGTTTAATGTTTATTTATTAGTGTCACAAGTAGACTCACATCAATGAAGTTACTGTGAAAATCCCCTAGTTGCCACACTCCAGCGCCTGTTCTCGTACACAGATGGAGAATTTAGCCCGGCCAATGCACCTAACCAGCATGTCTTTCGGACTGTAGGAGGAAACTGTAGCACTCGGAGGAAACCCATGCAGGCATGAGGAGAAGGTGCAGACCCCACACAGATAATGACCCAAGCTGAGAATTGAACCCAGGTCCCTGGCACTGTGGGGCAGCAGTGCTAACCACAGTGCCACCGTGCTCTGAAGGAAGAGCTTCATCAGTGAAACTGACAAGCTAAGAGTCTTTGATCAGTTACAATGAAGAGTATATAGTCAGGTGAGAGGTAGTGGTTGAAACTATATCTTGTCTCAGGAAGTACTATCACTGCCTGACAGGTTATTGCTAACATCTAAGAAGGCACTTTACCTGTCTAGCACCTCACCCACCTGCTCTCACCTGCTGACAGCATTCACCTTGGCAGAGGAACAGCTTATGCAGCTCTGCCGTACACCTCTGATGATAGGGAAGAGCAGAAGCAACTCCACAGCCATCATCAGCAGGAGAATTCACCAGGCACTTGCTGCCTTCTCCTCAGCTTTCCACAAGACAGAGGAGATGGATAATGAGATCCAGCTGGGAGGAGGCAAGGCTGGAACTTGCTGGCCGTACACGCTGGCAGGATCTTCCAGTCCCACAGACGGCGCGATCCCTGCTGCGGGTTTCCAGGCAGTGAGGGACACATTCAACAGGAAACTCCATTGACAATGGTAGGACTAGAAGGACCCACTGTTGAGCAATGGTAGGCTGCCTCCCACTGCTGTGAAACACTAGGTTCTGCAGGCAGAGATTCGGCTCTCTCGAGATGTCTGAGCAGCAGTGCCTCAGGCTCTCCTCTCATGGTGGTTTTCTGCTGACAGCAGCCACCTGGAGCAAAACCTACCTCCTTGTAGAACAGACGGGAACACATTACCAGTGGCTGATCTGGAGGCCCAACGCCCACCCTCTAATTCACACGACCCAACCCCCTCCAGACAACACCACCCTCCGCCCCCCCCCAACCCCTGCACATGTCTCCACCTCTCCCCAAATTGTGTGTTCTCCTTTCCTACAAGGGGAGAGAGCAGAGAAGCGAGAGTGTTCATAATGCCTGGTGTGGAGAGGAGGAGAGGGGCAACATTTCTGAAGGGCAAATGTGAGGCATGGATGCGAGAGGGCAATTGAATGGGGATGAGTGCGAATGTTGGTTGCTCAGAAGGGGATGTGAGATGCCTGCAGAGATACGAATGAAAGGAATTTGAAAGTGCTGTGCAGAATAATGCTGTGAATATGGGGCACCACAACTGAAATAGTTTTGCCACTCAGCTGTCATGTCCTCTTAGAGTCATAGAGGTTTACAGCATGGAAACAGGTCCTTCGACCCAACTTGTCCATGCCGCCCAGTTTTTATCATTAAGCCACTCCCAATTGCCCGCATTTGGCCCATATCCCTCTGTACCTATCTTACCCACATAACTGTCTATAGAGAAAATTAAGGGGTCAACTTTTACATGGGTGATGTTTTTGCAGTATTGACATGTGCTTAACCCGGGGATACAGAAGACAGTTGACTTGGAGCACCTGGAGGAAACCCATGTTGACATGGGGAAAACATTCAATCTCCACATAGTCACCCAAAGCCGGAATTGAACCCGGATCCCTGGCACTGTGAAGCAGCAGTGCTAACCACTGTGCCACCATACCGCCGTCTTGCAGCCCTGGATCCTCTTTGTGAACTTTCTCCAGTTTCTATCCTTCTGTTGTTGACTTTCTTGGCCACTTCCATTGCCACCTGTTTTCTTGGAGAAACTATCCTCTTCCTGCTGTCCTGGAGAGTTCTCACCTTACTGCAGCATCTCAGATGCCACAGCAAGACCTCCCGGTACAAATGATAGTTCCGAGAGCAGCCTTTCGTTCTGCAGTCTTTCCTCTCCATTCCTGTGGTTGCTAGAGTCTCAACAATCCACCAGAGGACCATTGTAACCCATATCATGGGTAAACCTTTGACAGATGCAGCACGTCAACCTCTGACCTCTCTCACTGGGCAAGTAACCCAGCAGTGTGTTGTTAATACCAAAGTTCAAGGAAAGAGCCTCAGCAGATTTTATCAATTAGTTTCTGACCCACTAGTGGCCCTGCTGCTGCATCAGAAAAAAAGCACAGAAGATTTTGTCTATTAATTCTTTTTCTCTGTCTACGGATACTGCCAGACTTTGCTGGGTGTTTCCAGCATTTTCTGCTTTTATTTCTGCTCCTGGAAGCCACTGTATTAAAATCTGAGTTTTGTATTTATTGTTATTAATTTGATGTGATTTATTATTGTCACATGTATTAACATACAGTGAAAAGTATTCTTTCTTGCGCGCTATACAGACCAAACATACCATTCATAGAGAAGGAAAGGAGAGAATGCAGAATATGATGTTACAGTCATAGCTAGGGTATAGAGAAAGATCAACTTAGTGCGAGGTAGGTCCATTCAAAAGTCTGATGGCAGCAGGGGAGAAGCTGTTCTTGAGTCTGTTGGTACATGACTGCAGATTTTTGTATCTTTTTCCCATGGAAGGTGGAAGAGAGAATGTCCGGGGTGCGTGGGGTCCTTAATTATGTTGGCTGCTTTTCCGAGGCAGCGGGAAGTGTAGACAGAGTCAATGGGTGGGAGGCTGGTTTGCGTAATGGATTGGGCTTTGTTCACAGCCTTTTGTAGTTTCTTGCAGTCTTGGGCAGAGCAGAAGCCGTACCAAGAACAGCAGGAAGGTAAGTAAAAATCTGAGGGATTCGCGACCGAAGCAGCTGGCTTTAAGAAATTTGAGGACAAACAGTCCTTGCAACTTGCAGTGATAAAATTTGTGTTCGGTAGCTTGCAAGGTGGTGGGACCCTCAACAACAATCCAACAACTCTCCAGAAGGCAATCTTAAGGCAATTCATAACACAATAGCCTAATTAGTGAGCCTTTCAAATTACAGTGAATAGTGTATGTGGGATCCACTTTAAATCAGGCTGTAATTCATGAAATGGATAATATTGGGAGGAAAGGATGGCATAAATATCTCATACTGAATTTTTTTTGACAGAATCATAGTTAATTCTAAATTTGAAAATAAAAAATCTGGATGCGATTTTACATTTTAAAAATTCCTGTTTAAAATAAACCATCTTCAGCAAAATTGATTATTTCATTTATTTATTGAAATGTCATTAATAAGGCGCAATTAGATTATTTTACCTAACATTTTTAAGCAAAGAAAAATGCACTTAAAGAAATGTTACTAATACTCAGATAGCAAATTAAAAGTTTAGATAACTGAATGAGTATTCAGGAATAAAGATGTAATGGTATATATTTTTTAAAAATCGGTCACGTATGAAGATTTGAGTAAGTACATTTGTAGCAAGAGAATAGAAGTAAAATGGGAGCTAAAATGTGTGCACAAGCTTATCCAAAAATCATGGCGCAGTTCAAAATGAGAGTCCAGTCCTTCAGCTCCTTACTCTGCCATTTTTCAAACTTATTTACATGGAAATAAATTCTTAAATAAGTGGTCTAGCCCGCACAGATCTGCCAAGATTTACTCATTCAGCTGGCAAAGCAGAGCTGCTCCTTTAGAAATCCAATAATCGCTGTCTCGTTTTGATGGCAACAGCACTGTCACGACAAAATTTGTAGAATGGCCTGCAATCACACAAACAGAAATACTTGCTTTGTTACATTGATTTGCAATCAGCCAAACCTCACGCCAGTCCGGGACGTGGAAAATATTGTCGTTCCTGCCACTGATTTCAAGGACGTAATCTAATCCGACAGTCAGGTATTGCCAACCACAAGAGTTGAAAAACCCTTTCGAATTGTCAGCTGCAATTAGGTTACGTTCTTGAAAGCGCTTATGAAGAGAAGCATGAAAAATTGGGAACACAAAGCGAAATACTGCGGACGTTGGAAATCTTGAAACAAAAATGTTTGGCTAATGTTCCAATTTGATGACCTTTCAGCAGAGCTGGTAGCTGTTATAGATGAGCATTTTATAAGGAGGACCAGAGTGGGGTGGAGAAGTAAGTAGGAGAAAAAAGTAAATGCATTGTGACTGAGCGGAGAACAGGAGATGATTACATGGTACAAAAGAGGAAAGCAATACTGAGAGAAATTAGAGGGAAAAAAAGGATGTATCTGAGGAGCAGAGTTATCCTTTTTAAGTTTATTTATTAGTGTCACAAGTAGGCTTACATTAACACTGCAATGAAGTTACTGTGAAAATCCCCTAGTCGTCACAATCTGGCGGCTGTTCGGGTACACTGAAGGAGAATTTAGCACCTAAGCAGCAAATCTTTCAGACTGCGGGAGGAAACCAGAGCACCCGGAGGAAACACAGCAGACACAGGGAGAACGTGCAGACTCCACACAGACAAGCCAGGAACTGAACCCAGGTCCCTGGCACTAAGAAGCAGCAGTGCTAACTACTGTGCAACCGTGCCACCCACAAAATCAATGTCAGGGGTGCGATTTGAACCCATGCCTCCCAAGGAGACTGCGACCTGAACACAGCACCTTAGACCACGCGGCCACCTTGACACACAAATCCTCAAATATGGGATGGGGCAAGAATGTAAAGATCCTTAAACACCATAGAACCACAGTCCTAAGATTAAACCAGCCTCTAACTTTTTTAGCACTCATGGCCAGTGTTGACCATGATGGAATTTTCAGCTCATCTACAGAGGACAAGTGGAAACCCATGCCACAGCAGCCACATCACTGAAAACTGCTCATGCAGCCAGAAGATCTCATGGTCCACGAGGGAATCAACTGTTCACCCCTGTACCATTCCCCCCCCGCACCCCCACCCCCCCGCACCCCCAACCATGTCCCGAAAGAACTTCAAAGATGAGGTGAGGGTGACTGCCCTTGACATCAAAGCGGCATTTGACCAAATGTGACATCAAGCAGCCTTAGCAAAACTGGGGTCAATGGGAATCAGGGAGAAAACACTAAGATGGTTGGACAAGGAAAGATGATTATGATTTTTTGAGATCATCTCAGTCCAGGACATCAGTACAGAGTTCTTCAGGGTAGTGTCCTAGGCCCAACCATCTTCAGCTGCTTCATTAATGGATATCCCTCTGTCATAAGGTCAGAATTTTTTTTTTCACACTGATGATTGTTCAATACTCATGACTCCTCAGATACTGAAGCAATCATGCCCAAATGCAGCAGGACTTGGACAATATCCAAGCTTGGGCTGGCAACCTGCAAGTTACATTGGAACAGACAAGTGCCAAGCAATGACCATTTCCAACAAGAGAAAATCTAATCACCATCCCTTGACATTCAATGGCTGAACTCCCCCATTAGCAACATCCTGGGGGTTACCATTGACCTTTCAAACAGCAAGTCCTGACACACTGTGAATGGCATGTTCATTGCAATCAGAAGGATTGGATTAACTCTGCCCTGGAATGAAGAATGAAATGGGAAGACAATTGCTGGGATTTAACATAGACGATGGCTTATTGGGAAAAAAAAACAAGGGATTTGCAGAATAAAGGGTCAGGAAAGCTGGGGTCAATAATTCAAGGTGCAGGGAAGTACTCCACACAGATGGTGGGTTCAAACTAGCCACACAATATTTCATAGTGATTTGATTGATTGCTCTCTGCTACTTACCAGTTTGGGACTGGCAACTTAGCAAAACTAAAATGTGTTTGTTCAAACTCTGCCATTTTATTGGTTCCACACTGATAGCTTTATTCTAGCTGCTGTCTTCATTTTGAGTCATGCATCTCCCACCTCTTCAACTGTGATCCATTGCTGTTTCGTTCAAATTTCACCTTCATAAGTCATGTGCGAGTTTGAAAGAGAAATTAAACAGATATATGGGGCCGGATTTCCAGATTAGGGATGGCAACTCAAAACCTGGATGGCTCCCGGGTCCTGACATCCATGATGCAACTGTGTTGTGCTCTGAGTGAAATTTTTCAAAAAAGTGTCAGGTTCTGGCTGAAAACTGGCATGTTTCTATCTGGAAACACAGCAAGGCTTTCTCACCAGATCTTCTGGCACTTTGTCAAAAAAAAGTCAAGGGGCTTGGTTTGTGCCATCGTTCTGATGGGGTGGGGCCTGATAGTGACGGCAAGGCCAGCTCCAGAGAGACTGGGGCAACTTCCGTCCCACCACTCAACGATCTGGGCACTTCCCCCTCCCCACAACACACACCACAATCATCAGCATGACAATCCCCCTCCACTGGCATTGGAACACCTCTCACCTCACAGTCTCTCTGTCCACATCCCATTCACAGTCTCACTTCACCCCAATGTAGGCACACAACCAACCCATCAGGTATCATCACTCCCCCCACCTCCTCCTCAAAACAATAGGGGAACATCCCCCCACCTCCCTCCGCCTTCCCAAAGCAGTTACCCAGAGGGATCTCCTCTGGCAATGGGCAATGCGTTGGCACCTGTGTGGTCATCCCGACTGGTTTTCCTTTTTTAAAAAATGGTAGTGATTCCTGCTGGCGTGAGCTATGGCATTAAGCTGTACAATGATATTTAATTTAATTTAAATTCATGGAAATCAGGTTTGTGTCCTTTCCAGGCATGAACCTATGTAGCCGACGGGAGGGAGGATCTCAAATGAGATCTTGCCAGTGCAAATCCCTCTCGTGAGATTTAGTGGCCATAACAGGATTTGTGCCCACGATGAACAGGCCCACAGAATCACATGTAAATGTAAATGCTTTAACTGGGCAGGAGCTGAGTTGGCATCCAATTGGAGGCATGAAATGTGTCCAAGGTGCAGGAGCCACTTGCCTGGCACCAGCAGCAAAGACAGGCAGCAGCCACATTGAGGGGCTTTGTTGAGGGGAGCAAAGACTAGCAGAACATGAGGGGGGTAAAAATGCCCATGAACTCAATGTTAAAAGTACAATGACCAACCTGGTGCCAACGAAGCTTCAGTTCCCCACAAATGAAATGAAGCATTTTGATGGCCAGGGAATGAACCCAACAGCTGCGCACTAACATATACCAGTGTTCAGATTCAGGGAGAAAAAACCTTTAAAAATTGCAATCCTGATTATGCTGGTCCCCAACAAGCTCCTAAATGACGGCGAGCATGTTTCTCTTTCCCACTCCAACACCAGCCCTTTAAAAATGTCATTAGGTCCCAGAGGCATTAACGGTGGCACAGTGATTGGCACTGCTGCCTCACAGTGCCAGGGACCTGGGTTCAATTCCGGCCTCAGGTCACTGTCTGTATGGAGTTTGTACATTCTCCCTGTGTCTGCGTGGGTTTCCTCCGGGGGCTCCGGTTTCCTCCCACATTCCAAAGATGTGCGGGTTAGGTTGATTGGACATGCTAAATTGTCCCTTAGTATCCCAAGATGTTTGGGTTAGATGGATTAGCTATGGGAAATGTGTGGGGTTGCGGGATCTGGGTAAGATGCTCTGTCAGAGAGTTGGTGAAGACCCGATGGCCCAAATGGCCTCTTCTGCACTGTAGGGATTCTATGATTCTATTCTATGATTTTCTAAACACAACATGGCCTCTTAGACTGTGATTTTGAAATCACACTCAGCCATTTGGAAATCCAGTACACAGGGAGATTATTTTGTTCACATAGTGCCACTTCTAACAACATTGCACAGAATTACCTCAATTCCCTGGGGTAAGGCAACCCTACCATATGTGCAGCACCCGTGACATTTCTCGTTGGTATCACAATTTCTCCCCCTTAATGTGTATTTCCCATTGTGCTAATTTGAGTACACTACCTGTTGTTGATAAGGTTCCTGCTCGGGCTGCTGTTTTGTAAAGCGGTGCCTGGTACAGCGATGGACTTGGTTCATAATTCTGTGCAGGCTCAAAGTGCACAACCGGTAAAACAGAGTGCATGACCTTGGGAAAGGCATCTTCGAGCACCATGTCTTTATCATCCCAGCGACAAGCATCCATAAACATTCCATGTACTAGTACACCATCTTTAGGGGAAGTTAACTTGTGGAAAGAGAAAAGAGAAATGCACAATGAATAGAGGATTAACGAGAAGATATTGTGAAATCAGAAAAAAATATTTTGGACGCAGTTATGATTCTTTGTTACAAAATAGGATTTTTTTCATCAAATTATAAATTTTTAAATTTTATACATTATATTTATAGATATGGAGCCAACATCCCGAGCCTTTTTTGCATCATGGGCTTTTCTACAATGAATAAATCTCCATAGTTGCTTTGCAGAGAAACATCGAATGTGTTTTACAATGTCATTATTGTACTGTGTCTCGTAAGAGCTTTTACGATGTCTGTGTGTGGAGAAGTAATGTCATCATTGTGTCACAATAAAGCTACAAGCTTAATCTCCTACTGTTAATTTTGAAAACGAAAATGCAAAATGAAAACGTAGCAAGTTCAATTTTTAGAAAACTTTCCACCAACAGATTCTACTGCAAGATGACAGACAAGGCTACACTTTTCAAACACCTATGAGTTGCATGGCCGATTAATATTCTGGTGACTTTAGTTGAGACAAGAACATTGGTAGAAAATTGAGAGATAGCCACTGTGGAGTCATAATGCCCACCTACACTAGCCAGCTAAGAACATTCATGATTGATGTCTAAAGGATAGCATATCTGACAATGCAGCACACTGTTAGCATTGTATTGGAGAGACAGCTAAGGTCACGTGGTCATGTTCCTGCTGCAGGCTTCAATTGTGGAGTTTCTCCAGAAACTGACCTTTTGTGGAGCCTGGGTAAATCCTCTGTCAGAGTCGGTGCTGACTTGATGGGCCGATTGGCCTCCTCTGAGGCCAATCGGCCCATCAAATTCTATGATTTATGCGTTCTGGTACAGGTTCAAGTTTTCACACATAGGTTTTAGATTAAAATTAATTAAAATTGGCCCCTATATAATGAATTTTGATCTTTTTTTGAGTCTGCTATTAGACACTTGCTTTTGGAAATAGAGAAGAAGGTGTTGCAGAAACTGGTCCTGCCTGACAGGCGCAATGAATGTGTTGCATATGGGGGTGATCCACAAACTACTGAGTGGACAGCCAGATTGTGAACCAAGGCATTGTGAAGCAGAAGGCAGAGTAGGGAGGGGGAAGAGCAGAATAAAAAGGTTGCAATCATGACTGTGTCAATAATTAGTGAGATATGTAGCATTGTCTCAAATCACAACCAAGGGTCCGGAGAGTGTGTTGCCTATCTGGTGCAAAGGTAAAACATATCACAGTGCCAAGGACCCGGGTTTGATTCCGGCCTCGGGTGACTGTGTGGAGTTTGCACATTCTCCCCGTGTCTGCGTGGGTTTCTACTGGGTGCTCTGCTTTCCTCCCACAGTCCAAAGTGAAGGTGAGGTGGAATGGCTATAATAAAATTGACCTTAGTGTCCCGGAATATGTAGGTTAGCTGGATTAGCTATGGGAAATGTGCGGGGTTACAGAGATAGGGTGGGGGAAGATTTCCCCCTATAATAAGATATTCTGTAAGAGAGTCGCTGCAGACTTGATGGGCCGAATGGCCACCTTCTGCACTGTCGGAATTCTATGATCTATGATCAGCTCAGAAACGAATTTGTCATAATCCCATCCCTAACACAACCCACACCTAATTCTGACATTGGCAAAATGTAGCCATCAGGAGTCTTGCTAATTCTACATTTTTGGTGATACTTGTTATTGTAATTGAATAGAATTTTAAAAATATTTTTTGTTGCTGATCCAACCAATTCCATATAACTGTAAGTGAGAAAATGCTGGGAAATCTCAGCAGTTCTGGCAGCATCTCTAAGGAGAGAAAAGAGCTGACGTTTCGAGTCCAGACGACCCTTTGTCAAAAATTCCAGCATCCTCAGTAATTTGCTTTTATCCATATAATTCTAGCTGCCAACAAGAGATTGAGCAGCAATATTATATCGGTAATCTGGAGGATCTGCAGTCGATTATTTATCGGAGTGAGTCATGCAATTCTTTGACTGAAAAGATGAAATTACCAATTCATCCATTGGAAGCACTTCCCCATACTTTAAGGTTTTGACAGCTTCTGCCACTTCTGTTGCATTCCGATACACAGGAAGAACATTAAAGCGGAAGTTAAGTTCATCAATTGGTAGGTTGTATTTCCTGGCATGATTCTGGAGTGTGCCTGAAAGAGAGAATGAAAGAACCTGTAACAATTGGCCGACCTTCCACTTCTTAAAACCAGCCCGCAGCTCCTCAAGGGCAGTTTTCATCTGCGGTGAGTGAATAAAGCATTTATGAGACTTGAGGCAGGGTGACAATTGCCAAGACATTTCACTTTTCCAATAAATTTCCCATCGTTTACAGCAGGCTCATCCATCTAAGAGTGACTTTCACATTGTACACACTGGCCACAATGGCGGTGATGGCCTATTGGCATTATCGCTAGACTATTAATCCAGAAACTCAGCTAATGTTTTGGGGACCTGGGTTCGAATCCCGCCACAGCAGATGGTGGAATTTGAATTAGATTTTTTTTTAAATCGCTGGAATTTATATTCTACTGATGGCCATGAAACCATTATTGATCGTCAGAAAAAGCCATCAGGTTCACTAATGTCCTTCAGTGAAGGAAATCTGCCATCCTTACCTGGTCTGGCCTACATGTAACACCAGAACCACAGCAATGTGGTTGACTCTCAACCACCCATTGTCAACTAGGGATGGGCAATAAATGCTGGCCAGCAGTTTGATTTGATTTATTATTATCACATGCATGAGTATACAGTGAAAAGTATTGTTTCTTGCGTGGTATACAAAGCATACCATTCATAGAGAAGGAAAGGAGAGAGTGCAGAATGTAGTGTTACAGAAATTTCTAGAATGTAGAGAAAGATCAGCTTAATATGAGGTAGGTCCATTCAAAAGTCTGATGGCAGCAGGGAAGTATCTGTTCTTGAGTTGGTTGGTACACGACCTCAGATCTTTGCATCTTTTTCCCGACGGAAGAAGGTGGAAGACAGTATGTCTGGGATGCGTGGGGTCCTTGATTATGCTGGCTGCTTTTCCGAGGCAGCGGGAAGTGTAGACAGTCAATGGATGGGAGGCTAGTTTGCATGATTCACGACCCTTTGTAGTTTCATGTGGTCTTGGGCAGAGAAGGAGCCAGACCAAGCTGTGATACAGCCAAAGAGAATGCTTTCTACGGTACATCTGTAAAAGTTGGTGAGAGTCGTAGCAGACATGCCAAATTTCCTTTGCCTCCTGAGAAACTACAGCACAGAGGGACGAGGACAGGTTGTTGGTGACCTGGACACCTAGAAACGTGAAGCTCGCTACCATTTCCACTTCGTTCCCATTAACGTAGACAGGGGTATGTCCTCCACTATGCTTCCTGAAGTCAATGACGATCTCCTTCGTTTTGTTGACATTGAGGGAGAGATTATTGTCATTGCACCAGTTCACCAGATTCTCTATCTCTTTTCTGTGCTCCGCCTCATCATTATTTGAGATCTGACCCCAATGGTGGTGTCATCAACCTTGAAAATCAAATTGGAGGGGAATTTGGCCACACAGTCACAGGTGTATAAGGAGTATAGTAAAGGACTGAGAACACAGCCTTGTGGGGCACCGGTGTTGAGGATGATCGTGGAGGAGGTATTGTTGCCTATCCTTACTGATTGCGGTCTGTGGGTTACAGTCACAGAGGGAGGAGCCGAGCCAAGCTACGGAGCTTGGAGATAAGTTTTGTAGGAACAATGGTGTTGAAGGCTGTGCTATAGTCAATAAATAGGAGTATGACATAGGTATCTTTGTTGTCTAGGTGTTCCAGGGCTATGGCGTCTGCTATGGTGGTAGATGAACTGTAGTGGATCCAGGCAATCTGGGAGGCCGGAATTGATTCGTGCCATGATTAACCTTTCAAAGCACTTCATAATGATATATGCCAGAGCCACCAGATGATAGTCATTAAGGCACGCTGCCTGGCTTTTCTTTGACACTGGGATGATGGTTGTCTTCTTGAAGCAGATTGGTGTAAAGAGAGTTTAAAGATGTTTGTGTATACCCCCGCCAGCTGATCCGCGCAGGATCTGAGTGCTTGTCCAGGTGCCCATCTGGGCCAATAACTTTCCGTGGGTTGACTTTCAAGAAGGCTGCTCTGATGTCTGCGATGGTGACCTTGGATACAGGTTCATTTGAGGCTTCTGGGGTAGAGGGCGTGTTCTCGCTGACCTCTTGCTCAAAACGGACATAGAATACATTGAGCTCATCGGGAAGGGGTACATTGGTGTCAGCAATTTTACATGCATTCATCTTGTAGCCTGTTATGTCTTGCAGACCTTGCCATAGGCGTTGGGAGTCCGCGTGGATAGCCTGGGACTCTAGCTTGGTCCAGTATTGTCTTTTGGCACATCTGATGGATCTCCATAGATCATCTCTCGTTTTCTTGGATAGATCAGGGTTGCCTGACTTGAAAGCCTCAGACCTGGACTTCAGCAAGCAGTGGATATCCCTGTTCATCCATGGTTTCCGGTTGGGAAACACACGGATTTGCTTCTTTGGCACACAGTCTTCTACACATTTCCTAATTAAATCAGTTACTGTAGTGGCGTACTCGTTCAGGTTGATCACTGAGTTTTTAAATATTGACCAATCTACTGACTCGAGACAGTCCCGTAAAAGATCATCTGATTCCTCAGACCAACATTGCATGACTTTCTTTAACGTATTCTCTCGCTTCAGTTTTTGCTTGTAAGCTGCGAGCAGGAGCACAGCTTTGTGGTCTGATTTGCCAAAGTGTGGGCGGGCGATAGAGCGGTAGGCATGTTTGATATTTGTGTAGCAGTGGTCTAGGATGTTTGGGCCTCTGATGGAACAGGAGACGTGTTGGTGGTATCTTGGTAGGACACTCTTGAGCTTGGCCTGATTGAAGTCCCCGGCCATGACAAATAAGGCCTCGGGATGTTTTGTCTGAAGGCTACTCGTGGTAGTGTATATTTCGTCCAACGTAGTCTTCACATCCGCATGGGATGTAAACTGCTGTCAGGATAACAGAGGTGAACTTTCGTGGAATGTAGTAGGGGCGGCATTTTAGCGTCAGGTGCTCTAGGTCTGGGGAGCAGAAACTCACCAGTGTTGCTACGTCTGGGCAGCACAAAATGTTGATTAGAAGGAAAACCCTACCTCCCCTAGCCTTGCCTGAGGCCGCTGTACGGTCCATTTGGTGCATTGAGAAGCCCTCTGGTTGCAGGGCACTGTCCAGTGAAGCAGGAGTGAGCCACGTCTCTGTGAAACAGAGCACACAGCAGTCCTTCAGTTCCCTTTGAAAAGTGAGTCTGGCTTTAAGTTCATCTAGCTTGTTTTCCAGAGAGTGGACATTATCCCATGAATGAATACAAAAAAAAATGTCTGAAGGAATTTTTTTTTCACTCTCTCTCTCTTTCCCTGTAGTTAGTTGCCCGAGGAATTGGGTCTTCCTTCAAACATGCCATTTTCCCTTTCTTTTATCTGGACATATCTAGTGACTGTTGCAGACATGGAAGTTTCATATGAACGTCTGATCCACTCCCACTGAAGAGGCTAAAAGTCTGAAAACTGTGGGCAGGTTGTTACATAGAGAAAGAGAACCATTATGCTGCCCATGAAGATACATCAAAGATGTCTATTTATCCAATACTTCTTTCCTCATCAGACAAAAGCTGATGAGTACTGGAGGAACAGAAATTGGAACAACTCTTACAGGAAAAAAGTTGTAGCTTTTACAGTGTCAATGACTGGTTTTGTAGAATCAGCAAGAAATTGCGATTTAGATCAGAATGCAATACTCCGCAGTACACCAAATTGGATGTGGAGGTGGATTTAATGAAACCTTAATGAGATGAACACTGCTGTGTACCCCAGCCACTTCTGCTCCAAGTAAACAGAACACTTAAAATGCTATTGCTAGCAGCTTTGAAATTGACATTAATGTCATTACTTTTGGGCTGAATAACAAAAAGCATTTTAGATGTGGATGTGCGTAGAAGGCCAGTGATGAAGAGGTATTGGCGTAATGGTATTGTCATTGGACTCGTAATCCAGAAACCCAGGGTAAGGAACGGGGGAGCTGGGTTCAATTCCCACCATGGCAGATGGTGAAATTTGAATTCAATAAAAATAATCTGTAATTAAAGAAGGCTAATGATGACCATGAAACCATTGTCGGAAAAACCTATCTGATTCATTAAATCTGCTGACCTTGTGTGGCTTATGTGTGACTCATGACTCCAGATCCACAGTAATGTGGCTGGCTCTAAAGTGGCCTAGCAACCCACACAGTCGTATGAAACCACTAAAAAGTCAATAACAAGAAATGAAAACAGCACTGTGGATGTACTTGGTCTTCACAAAGACTATACAGTGTCACTCCTACGGACCTATCTCCTACAGACACATCTGTGACAGGTTTATTGGTGACAACCAATTCAAATTGTTTAATGTTATGTCTCTTACCACCTGCTGGAAGTCCAGTCTGACAGCTATGCCTTCGGGTCTTGATCAGAGTTGATATTATCACCTCTTGGTGATGGACATTCATCCTGTACCCTTGTTACCTTCAGTGCTGGGCAGCATGGTGGCACAGTGGTTAGCACTGCTGCCTCACAACGCCACAGATCTAGGTTCAATTCCGGCCTTGGGTGACTGTCTGTGGGGAGTTTGCACATTCTCCCCGTGTCTGCATGGGTTTCCTCCGGGTGCTCCGGTTTCCTCCTACAGTCCAAAGATGTGTGGGCTAGATTGATTAGCCATGCTAAATTGTCCTTTAGTGTCAAGGGAATTAGCAGGGTAAATACATGGGATTAAAGGAATAGGGTCTGGGTGGGATTGTTACCGGTGCAGGATCAATGGGCCAAATGGCCTCCGTCTGCATTGTAGGGATTCTGTGATTCTGTGCTTCCTCCGAGTGTGTTTGACATGGTGAAATACAGGTTCATTTGTGAGGGAGGACAGTAGGCAGCAGTTAGCCTGCATTTTCCTTTCCCATCTTTGATCTGAAGCTACGTAACCTTATGAATTTCAGAATCAATGTTAAGGACATCAAAGATCACTCCCCCTCTGCTGATCCTCCCCTATCCCTGACAGCCCTTCTCCCTTCTTCCAATACCAACTGCTGGGTCTCTCCTTCTGCTGTGATACAATACTCTTCAGTTGCCTGGATACGTACAGTTGTAACACCACTTGATAAACTCAACATGATCCAGAACAAAGCAGCCAACTTGATCAGCATTGCATCCACTAACCTAACCTTTTGCCATCATTTTCTCAATTTTTCTACAGAATTCCTCCGAGCAGTTCTCCAAAGCTTCTTCCACAGCACTTCCCAAACCTGTGACTTCCACCACGTGGCTGGACATGGGCAGCAGATGCTTGGGGCTCTTCACCTCCAAGTCACAGATCATTTAGACTTGAATGGATGTCTTCATTGTACTTGAATCAAAAACTTGGAACTCCCTACCCAACAGCATTGTGGAATCACCAACAACACATAGACTTCAATGATGTGAGAATGCAATTCACCATTACTTTTTCGGGACAACTGGGGATGAGCAATAAACAAAGGCCTTGCCAGCGACACCCACACCCAAGAATGAATTTTTAAAAAGGCAGACTAAAATCGATACAGTGAACTAGCAATGGTTTCTAGCAGCTTGGAAAATGGATTAGTTAGTTTGCGTTGTGTCGGTCCTTATGATGAAGGCTTTTTGAAACATACAAATCTCTCAAGGCATTACTTAGTAAACACTAAGGAGCACAGATATCAGCTTCAATGACCAGCTTGAGCTCAAGTCCCCGGACAAAAATTCAGCTCACTGGACCAAGACTTAATAGATCGATGAATAATATAAGTTGAGTAATTTTATGGATAAATTAAAAAAAGAATCTAAATTATTTACCTTGTAACATGACATAAATTGCATTTTTACCCTATGGCTATTCAGCTGCCTAAAAGAAAACCTTGAGCAATTTGATGAATTGCTCTGGTACACTTTCAACCGCAGAATCACAAAGTCTAATTAATAACCGTTAAGTAAAACGCTGGGAGAGGTCACAATTTAATTGCCCTTCAGGTTAGAGGTCTTCACATCTTTACTTTTATTTAAAAGTATGAGACAGGAATGTATAGTGTGCCAGATGGAAAATGCCATCTTCTTTGTAAATATTTTAAAAAGCATAGGGCCTATTTCTCTTTATTAGCAATGCAAATTACTTCTCTGAACTTGATTATTTGATTCAACACCATTCTGCAGTATTTTCTTCAAACATGCCCTTGATCGACGATGACACAGTGGTTAGCACTATTGCCTCACAGCGCCAGCGTTTGGGTCACTGTCTGTGTGGAGTCTGCACGTTCTCCCCGTGTCTGCGTGGGTTTCCTCTGGGTGCTCTGGTTTCTTCCCACACTCCGAAAGACGTGCTGGTTAGGTGCACTGGCCGTGCTAAATTCTCCCTCAGTGTACCTGAACAGTTGCCAGAGTGTGGCGACTAGGGGATTTTCACAGTAACTTCATTGCAGTGTTAATGTAAGCCTAGTTGTGACACTAATAAATAAACTTTAAAAAAAAAACAAAGAACAACCCAAGAGTGCTCACTGGGTAATAAATATTGAACTGAGTTCAAAGCGAACAAATAGACTAATTAATATTATTTTCAAGAAATTATATGTGGTGATTACCGGTCAGAAATCCCTGAGGGAAGAAGAATCCAGAAATCCAGAAAGACTTTGGTTGGCCTTGTTTGATCCAGGTCTAAAAATGAGATAAATAAAAATCAGCACTGAACAATCATTTCTGTTCATTATAGTTAAAAGCAAAATGCTGCGGATGCTGGAATCTGAAACAAAAACAGAAAATGCCGGAAAATCTCAGCAGGTCTGACAGCATCTATGGGGAGGGAATTTCCCAGCATTTTCTGTTTTTGTTTCCGTACAATATAGCTTGGCAGTCCATATTAACCCACAAAACAGAACATATAAAACCACCATATTATTTTTTAATACTACCAGTTAGTCAATCCAATTTTAAACTGCTGGATGTTTTCTTTCATTATTTTAATAATTAAAGAAGAATGCTTTTAATGTTGCCCAGCATGTCAACAAATGAGATAGAGGCAATTATTTATTTATAATTCTTCTTCGAGACCAACCCAGACCTAGTGGACAAGCAAGTGACCTGTACTTAACTTTCTGATGTGGAGATGCCGGCGTTGGACTGGGGCAAACACAGTAAGAGTTTTAACAAGAGTTTAACAACTGACTCTCTAACAGAACATCCCATCCAGGCCCTATCGCCAAACTCCACATATTTATCCAATTAATTCCCCCTAACCTACACATCGTGGGACACTAAAGGGCAATTTAGCATGGCCAATGTACCTAACTTTCACATCTTTGGATGGAAACCGGAGCACCCGGAGGAAACCCACACAGGGACAGGGAGCTGGTTGCACGAGAGTGCGGGGAGGCAGCACGCAGATTCCAAATGCTTATACTGCTGCAGCTCACTGACTCAAGACCAGTGTCATGTCAGCAGCAAAATAGTTCCAAAGGTGGGCTGGAGCTGGCAATAGAGAGGCTATGGAGCATGTGGCAGCAAAGCCACACAATATTTTTGGGGAGTTGGTCCTCCTGGCATCACATAAATGATCTTAAATGTACTGCTTTTGGTCCTTTTCTGCACAGCCAGTGAGTGCATGGCATATGTTCCATCTGGTTATCCCAAAAATGGCAATCAGGGCTCCGTATATGCCATGGGACAAGAATTTGTACGTTGAGTCATGTCCAGTACCTGAAACAGGCAGAGGCTCTAATTACCCAAAGATAGGCCCCTTTCAAGATGGAGTCACCCAGAGCTTGTTTGAGAAGATGAATTTATGAAATGTTTTGATGACAGTGTCTTGGAGGAATTTGTTGTGGAATCAACCTGGGATGCAGCTATCTTAGATCTAATATTGTGTATTGAAGTATGATTAATTAGTAACATTGTAGTAAAAGATCCACTGGAAATAGTGATCATAATATCATTGAATTCCATGTTAAAGTGGAAACTGACATACTCCAATCACAACCAGGAATCTGAAAATTAAACAAAGCCAATTATATATGGGGTAATTGGAGTTTAGAAGGCTGAGAGGTGAACTCATAGAAATGCACAAGATTCTGAAGAGGCTTGACAGGGTTGATGCTGAGAAATTGTTTCCACTGGTCTAAAGTGAAATCTAAAGTGCGGGGGAACAGTATCCGAATAAGAGGCCGATCAATCAGTACTTAGACGAGGGGAAATTCCTTCACTCAAAGGGTTGGGAATCTTTGGAATCTACCCCAGAGGGTTGCGGATGCTCCATCATTGAATACATTAAAGGCTGCTGTGATAGACAGGTTTTTGGTCTCTCAAGGGATATGGGGAACGGGCAGAAAAGTGGAGTGGAATCCCAAGATCAGCCATATTGTATTGAGTGGTGAAGCAGGCCTGATGGTCTACTCCTGGGTATATGATCTACTCCTGTTTGTATTTCTTGTGATATTTCTGAAAATGTATTCCTTAATCCGGGACAAAGTCAATCAATCCTAAACAGTTAAGTCTATTCTAAAATGTTAATCTGTTCATCTGGGCTGTGGGTTCCAGGAATTCTTCTGAGAATATATATCTGTGACGCAAATCATGTTTCTCGACTCATGTGGGACTTTTGGCCCCCATTGTCATTTTTGCTGACGGTTAACATAGGCTCAAGATTCAGCCCATAATAACAGCCACTTTACTGAGGCACTTGATGGCAAAGACCATTCTGGCTACTCTTGAGAAAAAATAACTTGTATTCAAAATGTACCTATCATGACCGCATGGACAAACCAAAGTTCTTTACAGCCAATTAAATATATTTGAACTTGTAATAAGTATTCGAAGGCAGAAGTCCCTTCACCAAAATCCCTTTATTTACAATTCCAACAGCAGTACACAGAGTGCTCTCAGTCAGCAGTCTACCTTCAGGAATGCCAGAGGAACTGACACTCCCGGTTAAATACAAGAAAAGGATTCCCTGATTGGCCCATCAATTGACTCCTATATCAGGGAGTTCATATTCCAATAGGCCAACCTTAATGGCCTGATTGAAGTCATTACAGAACTGTGATTACTTTGGTAAGGTGAGGAAACAGAATAGTCAATTTTCACATGGCAAGGTCCACAAACAGTAATGGGTTAATAACCAGCTATTGGGGATAAAATGCAAACTGTCAGCCCTTTGCAGTTACTGGAAAATAAAACTGGATGCCATTCAAATAATGAGCTGGTTTACTAATTGGTTGTGAGCTCGTTTGATCCTACTGGTGTAGACAAAAAGCACCTTTCGCTGGCATTGCTAGTGCTCATTGAGCGGTATATATATTAGCCATGGCATCAAGACAACACATTTACATTGGTTTGAATTGTGTCATGGGATCTACCCGGGAGGGCAGATGGGCCTTTGTTTAATGTCACATCTGAAAGATGGCATCACCTGTAGTGCTGCACTCCCACAGTACTTCACTGGAGTAAGAACCATAAATTATGTGCTTAAATCTCTGGATTGTGACTTGAATCCCATCACTTATAACTTAGAGGCTGCAGTTGAGATCCCAGCCCCCTAAAAACAATTTGGTGGCAGCCACAGGGGGTGTAGAGTGCCAAAGTGGGCTGGTTAAAAAGGTTTGCCTCAGTACTCTGGGAGCTTGTCGCAGCTGTAATAAAAAGTTAGGCCCTCGAGCCCCTCACATTAGCGTGTTACGAATAGCCCTCTTCCCCCCACCCATGGACAAACCATAACCACATCTCATCCTCTTGGCCCCTTATAACCCCCCATTGCAACTTAGTGCTAAGCTGTACCAACCCATGACACCCCTCTCATCTCTACAGCCCCTTATACCTCACATGATAACTCATGCCAGCCCATGCCTACCATCTTTTGCCCTCATACACTCCATGTTAAGTCACCCAGTATCGAACATGGACAGACCTCAGGAGCCAAACTGAGATTAAACAAAACAGTTCTAAGTCTCCATTACAGAATTAACTATATTAAAAAAACACTCTCACTGGCAAAAGCTGATTCAATATATTTAAATCCCTTCAAGTACTTAATCTGTTCTAAAAACAAACATCTGTATTCAGGGCCCCACATCAGAGCCAGATAATCTCTTAATAATCTAATGGAGCTATCAATCAAACTGTGAATTTACAAGGCAGACTTCCTCTTTGCAAAATTTAAAGAGTAGGGGATTTAAATAATTTGAGATTGATGGTTCCACAGAGGGTATCCTCTTTTACGCACATTTGCATCTATCCTCAAAAATCATAAGTCAACACTGAGGGAAACAGACTTCCAGCAAAAACACGGTCTGTTTGAACTCTGCACAAAGATCAAATGCCCCGTTGAATTCAGTTTCCCCCAGCTGTGAATCAAATCCTTTTTCCTCTGCTCCAATCGAGAAATGGGGGTGGGGGGTGAGGAATGGGGGCAGGGGATTAGAACTTCCAGATCTCAGATCTGGGGTCCTGGCATCATTTTGGATGGTCAAATCTTTTGGAAGTCATTTTGGAAGTCACAACTGCACAAAAATCCAAATCAAATCAAGTACTTGTTGAATTTTTTGCAACCAAAGGTAAAGTAATAACTCAGGCCTGCTAACTCAACTGGATAATAGAGTACAAACACCCAAGTGCAGGGTAGAGAAAGGTAATAAAATGGGGTAATTTTGACACCAGTACTGTCATGTGTTATTTAGCTATTCATAAGTAAACAGAGTCAAATATATTTTATGATAAGAAAAACTGACACAAGTGCCTAATTATAGAAAGTGGAAAAAATGTAATACATTGCTTTCGTTCCATAGGCTGAGTAAGCTCTCTGATGTTTCTCACATCAGCCACCTTATGGATTCAAGCTACAAATTGTGCCAGATTTTCAAAACCACAAGTATAGCAAGTTGTTATTTCAGGATTGCTATTCTAGTTTGTCTCACCTCAATAAACTCCGTTCTCAATATGAAGTCTTTCACCCACGATCCCAAGGGCTTGAGTGATGGATAAGCTGCATCAGCCCAAAGTGTTGGAACCTGGTTGTTTAGGAAGCTGGTGTACATCTTTTCCACCTCTTCGGACATTACCACAAATCCAGCAATAGCCTTATCCAGTGTAATTAAAGAACTCTGTAAAGACAGGAAAATAAAAGATCAAACATTTTTTAAAAAAATTAACTGATCATAATTGTGGATATTTTTAAAAACTTGATATCACTAAAAATGTAATGGCCCAAATACTCCCTTGCCTGGACCCAGCACAGGTGGAGTGCATCGGACGTAAGCTCCAACTGTCCATGACAACATGTGCCAGAGTTTGGTAGGTTGGGCACAGTGGTTAGCATTGCTGCCTCACAGCACCAGTGACCCGGGTTCGATTCCTGGATCGCTGTCTGTGCGGAGTCTGCACACTCCCCTCCAGGTGCTCCGTTGCCTCCTACAGTCCAAAGATGTGCGGGTTCGGTGGATTGGCCATGCTAAATTGCCCCTGAGTGTTCAGGGGGACTAACTAGGGTAAATGCATGGAGTTATGGGGATAGAGCCTGGGTGGGACTGTGGTAAATACAGACTTGATGGGCCGAATGGCCTCCTTCTGCACTGTAGGGATTCTATTCTATATGCCCCCAGTGCAGGTCCAGTCTCTGGCAAGTGGTTGCACCATGAACCAAAAGGCAGAATCCAGAATTCAGTTGCAAACTTTCATTAATATTTAAATCAGCCTTGCGCCATTCCTGTGTGAAATGGGGCCGGCAAATCGCGAGAGGCAAGAAACCAGGCGCAAATCCAATTTTTTGCCTTTTGCCCTCTCTTACTGGCAGGTCATGCTGATCGACTGGTGTGGCAAGCCGGTAAGATCACGCCCAATGTTTTGAGTGAAAAAATGTAAATGATTATTTCTTACAAAAGTGGTTATTTTTGGTTGTCCCAAATAGCTAGACTGTGCTGTGTGCTTTTTTGCAGTAAAGATTAAATCGAATTGAAGTAATCATAAATTTGCAATTTTTATTCTTTCCCTAAAAGCGCTGATAAAAAATGATGCATAAAAATGACTTTTTTATAAGTTTAGATCTTTTATTGAGATCTTAACTTGAGTGATGAAAACCTTTGACAAAGATATCATTCTGCCATTGTTACATTCTCTTAGGGAAACAAAAAAGGAACAATTGTTCCAAACATTTTTAGAATATACGGGGGAAATCATCAAAAAAAATTGACATTGTCAAACTATGAAAGGAACAAAATTTGTCATGTATGTGATATGCTGCATTTTCAGAGTAAAAAAACTGTTTCGATAGAACAATTTATGTTAAAATATTATGAAACTTACTAAAGATCAAACATCAGAGCTGTCTTTAATGTTTTGTCAATGGTTTTATGCAAAACATATTATGTGACCTTAACCTCTGATTTTAGTTTCTGATTGACTGATGTTGCTGAAGTCATCCATGATAACATTGGTTGAACCTGAAGCATAATAATTCTGGGCTGTGATGGCTTTGAATGTCACTAAGGTATAAACTTCCTGTGGTGGAGCTTATTTGTAAGCGAGCTTCAAAAATACAATCCTGTGACTGTCTCCTAGGTAAAACCCAGTTTACGAAGACAGATTTCTTCAGATGTTTCTGAGTAAGCTTGCCTGAATCTATACACGTTGCTCTGTTTGTAATCTGTGGCATAGGCCCTCCAGGAGGTGGGAGCTACCTGCCTGGTACTAGAGGCAAGAACAGGTGACAGCTATGATGGGGCCTGCTGCTGCCTTGCTATAAAGAGGAGGCAGCTCCTCAGAAGTCCAACAGTAGAAAGCCATGAAATTGTGTATGACTGGACAAAGTTGACATATCCTGCACCTTCAGGTTCAGAGAACACGACACCCCGTGATTTAAGCATATAAAAAAAAATCTGTTGCCCCGCAGTGAACCCGACGTCCGTGCACTAATGTGCATCAGGTCATTTGGTTTCACTGAAATCGCCAGTAAATATTGCAATGCCACCCTCCCAGGCTCGTTAACATGCTCCATGAGCTCAATGAATCATTAATTGAAGATGAGCAGGTACTTCTTCCCTTTCCACCGCCAATATTTTGAAAATTGAAGACTGACGCTGAGAAATCAGGATCCAGAGACAAGGTACAGGACCACAATATTTAAATCGCACCCACACTGGATCCTGTATATAGCTGTTAAGCTTAGGAATAAACTTCCTTAATTGGAAGTCCTTGATACCAATGATTTAAGGAACCCACAATATACAACAGAAATTATTTTGATTTGCTTGCTCCTGCCATTTGAAAATCCAATCCCAGAAGTCAACCCATCGTTCTCAGTCCTGGTTCGTGGTTTTATTGAGTCACAGAGTCACAGGTTTATTCTCGAAAAGCCTTTTGTAAAAGACTGGAAATTTGCCAAATTATAAATCAAAATATTTAAGGAGAAATGCTGCTTGATGCTAAATCCACTCCTACATTTGCCATGACACATTGCCTAGACTACCTGTCAGCATTCTCTCCTTCTCTTTAGAGGTGGCTGGCTACATTTCAGCTACGGGGAGGTTCAGGAAACACTAATGCATTTTTAAATTGAACATGAAGCTCAATGTTTTATAATGAAACATTTATAAGCTCCATTCAAACTTTCAATCAATGCCTTTTAACATTCAGATTACCATTTTAATACTCCGTACTTATTTTTTTACAATCCTTTATTCTGTAAAGTCTGTATCTTTTTTTTACAAATCCATTATTCTACAAAAATATCTTACCTTTTTAGTGATTTTATTTATGAACAACCCAAGCTATTTCCCCACTATCCTAACCGTCATTCTGTAATGTACAATTTTTGTTTAATGTCATGAAATATTGGCAAACTAGTCTGCTGCCTTGGAGGGACGCAGAGGTTTATTTTTCACTGTTCTACTCCATTTTCACAAGCTTTAGTATTTTCTCTGAGAAATTTCAGCTTGAAATCAATCCAGTTATTCATACTGACGGGTCAATCTCTCCCAGCAAAAACTGAATCTAAAAAGATGGCATTATTTAAAGATCAAAGTCGCAAGCAAAACAAAATAATTTCTGTTGAATGTTGTGGGTTCCTTCAATCATTGATCAGAGAATCAAAGAATCCCTACAGTACGCCCTATTCCCGTAACTCCACATATTTACCCTGCTAATCCCCTGACACTAGGGTCAATTTATCATGGCCAATCAACCTGACCCGCGCATCTTTGAACTGTGGGAGGAAACCGGAGCACCCGGAGGAAACCCACGCAGACATAGGGAGAATTTGCAAACACCACACAGTCATTGATCAAAGGCCGGAATTGAGCCCGGGTCCTTGACGCTGTGAGGCAGCAGTGCTACCCACTGTGCTGCTGTGTTGCCCAGACTTGGAGGATTTCAAAGACTTCCAATTAAGGAAGCTTATTCCGAAGCTTACAGCTATATACAGTACACACGCTCTGTCTGAAATCCTGAGGACAACTCCCATGCTGTTGTCATGTGACCTCTTACGTTGCTGTATGATCATGTTCTCACGTGACCACTTGAGATGTAACAGTGTATGAGATGTAACAGAATGCAATCAGAAAACATGTACAGACCTCTGTGTGACATGCAAATAAACAAATTGACAATGCATAACTACTTACACATATTTATATATATATATATATATATATATATACACACACACACATATATATGTGTAATACATATGTTATATATAGAGGTAGAGATTAGGCTTTAGCAACTGGTGCATAGCCCATGGTGTCTCCTTCACCCCCACATTTCTATTGGAAAGAAAGCGGAACTTCAAAAGTCAGTTCTATGCTACATGATAATAAAGTTCTGGAATCTTGCGTTTGGCCTACTCATGTGCCCCGAGCATGTGATTACACAGGTTGATGGCGTTTTAGTCTTCCTATCACTAGTTTCTTCACTGGTAGCATGAAGGGGGAGTGGGGGGTGGGGGGGTCGATCTTACCGTTGCGCCCAGCTGGCCAATGGGCGGGCTGAGCCAGTAAGATCGCACGAGAGCTGAGAAATCAGGTTTGCGCCTGATTTCTCGTCTCTTGTGATCTTACCAGCACTGGATATCCGGGGAGGTCAGTGTCTCACCCATTTCCAGCGAGAGGCTAAATAAATTATTTAAATTCAATTTGAATGTGATTTAAATGGAATTGGCAAGCCCAGGACGCTATCATACAGGCTAACTTGCCTGTGTGGCCTCTCTGGGAGAGGTCCTCTCCAGCGAGAAACACAGCAGGTCCCAGCAATGTGGACCAGTTGTGATGGCCGAGCTGGTAGAACCGGAGGCCATTGAGGCCCCTCTGGGAGGTCGAGGGCAAGGGAGGGTGTGCCCATTGGGCAGTGCCAGCCTGGCACTATGGCACTGTCCACTGGGCAGTGCCAGGGTGTGGGGCCTGAAGGGGCGGGGCCTATGGGGATGGGGCAAAACTGGGGGGGTGGTGGGCTGATCAGGTAGGAAGGGGGGTCCTGCTGCCACTCTGCAGGCGATCAGTGGGGGAGGGGGGACAATCGATCTGGGTGGCGGGGGCAATATTTCCATGCGGTGTGGGGCTTGCAATCGGCTGTGGGCCCCCGTAATAGGAGGCGGGGGTGTTGGGTCAAGGCCGGCTGCTCAGACTTGTCAGGCCTCTGCTGGTTGCCATTGTGCATGTGCAGCCACAGAATTCTGTACACACGCAATGGTGCCCTCTTATGCTACAGCAAGCTTGCTGGTGATTTAAACCCCGCCCCATTCCCTTACAGGCAAGGGGTGGCTTAGCCCATTTTTTCTTGCACTAAGTGGATAAAATACTAGATTTGAACTGCCCCAAAAACTGGATCAGAAACGTTCCCGTTTTCACGCCTGTCCTGGACTATTTTTGGCAAGATCGACCCTCAGATGTTTCATCTGTGCATTTGTTAAGTGCAGAAGCAGCTACGTTGGCCTCTTTAGGAGTCTGCATATTAGTTGGTGCCATAGGCCGGATGACTGGAGTGGTGTGTTATCTGTTGGTGCTGGTTCTACTACTTGCAGAAGGTGACAGCGATTGCGTACAGAGTGGGCACCATCTGAGGTTACCATATAGCTGTCTGGTTGCAGGGCATTACTGTGAACTACCACCAACTGGTCATGACCATGTGTGGTCTGAATCCTGACCGTTTGACCTGGTGGTAGGGTAGCAGAGACTATGGGCATCTCCATCATCGCGCCTTTACTTTTTCAATCGCTATTGCAGGACGGCCACGTGTTAATTTCAAGTTTAGGCTGCAGCAGAGCCTTGGCGATAGGAATCGTGATCATGGTGCACCTGGAGAAAAGCCATTGTGCTGACAAGGGCAGACCCTGGCGTGGTAGATTTCACAGGCTATGCAGTGCAGCATAGTAATCTGTGTGATCCCGTGCACATTTCTCGAGTACATGCTTGACCGAGTGAACCACCCATTCTGCCAAACCATTGGACTGTGGATGTAGGGAACTGCTCATGATATCATTGAACCATAGAATCCCTTCAGTGCTGCAAGAGGGCTTTTGGCCCATCAAGTCTGTACCACCCCTGAAGGAGCATTCCACCCAAGCCCATCCCCATCCCCCTGCTCTATCCCCATTAGCCCACACATTTACCATGGCTAATCCATCTAATTTACACATCTTTGGACAGAAAGGGGCAATGTAGCATGGCCTATCCACCTAACCTGCACATCTTTGGACTGTGGGAGGAAACAAGAGCACCGGGAGGAAACAAGAGCACCCGGAGGAAACCCATGTAGAAATGGGAAGAATGTACAGACTCCGAACAAACAGTGACCCAAGGCCAGAACCGAACCTGGGTCCCTGGCACTGTGAGGCAGCAGTGCCAACTACTCTGCCACCATGCCGTGTATTAGAGTTGAGAATTGCATCAGGCTTTCACATGGTAAGTTTGCTGACGACACCAAGGTAGGTGGTGTTGTGGATAGTTTGGAGGGATGTCAGAAGTTGCAGCGAGACATAGATAGAATGCAAGACTGGGCGGAGAAGTGGCAGATGGACTTCAACCCGGATAAGTGTGTGGTGATCCATTTTGGCAGATCCAATGGGATGAAGCAGCAGTATAATATGAAGGGTACCATTCTTAGCAGTGTAGAGGATCAGAAGGACCTTGGGGTCCGGGTCCATAGGATTCTTAAATCGGCCTCGCAGGTGGAGGATGCGGTCAAGAAGGCGTACGGCGTACTGGCCTTCATTAATCGAGGGATTGAGTTTAGGAGTCGGGAGATAATGCTGCAGCTTTATAGGACCCTGGTTAGACCCCACTTGGAGTACTGCGCGCAGTTCTGGTCACCTCATTACAGGAAAGATGTTGAAGCCATTGAAAGGGTGCAGAGGAGATTTACAAGGATGTTGCCTGGATTGGGGGGCATGCCTTATGAGGATAGGTTGAGGGAGCTTGGTCTCTTCTCCCTGGAGAGACAAAGGATGAGAGGTGACCTGATAGAGGTTTACAAGATGTTGAGAGGTCTGGATAGGGTAGACTCTCAGAGGCTATTTCCAAGGGCTGAAATGGTTGCTACGAGGGGACACAGGTTTAAGGTGCTGGGGGGTAGGTACAGAGGAGATGTCAGGGGTAAGTTTTTCACTCAGAGGGTGGTGGGTGAGTGGAATCGGCTGACGTCGGTGGTGGTGGAGGCAAACTCGTTGGGGTCTTTTAAGAGACTTCTGGATGAGTACATGGGATTTAATGGGATTGAGGGGTATAGATAGGCCTAGAGGTGGGAATGTGATCGGCGCAACTTGTGGGCCGAAGGGCCTGTTTGTGCTGTGGCTTTCTATGTTCTATGTTCTATGTCCCAAATTGCTTCACAACCAATTATGTCCTTCTGAATTGTAGTGACATGTACAATATGGACAATGCTTTCAAATAGTGGAGTAAGCTTTAGGGGCTGAATAATTTACTCCTTTCCGAATATATATGTTTGTATGTCATTCTAGATGAGCTGGGCTAAATGGCCATTATCATACATAATTATCGTGCAAACAGAAGCTGTAGTTCTGTTAATTTAGTTGCTAATGCAGGTTTAATGTGAGAAGGCTTTGTGGGGTGAAAATGCCAGGATAGGAATCTATAATTAGCTCATAGTCAATCAATAAACTATTTTACACTCCATTTGATTCTGGAGTCTTTATGTTAATTAATGTCAATCTTGTCCTTTTTCTACTTACCTATTATCGCACTCAATCTTGATGCTTTTAAGAGTTTTTGAAGTATTTAAATATTTTGATAAAGCTATGTTTCATCGTAGATATTGAAATTATATTGTAATGAGAAGCTGCAATCAGCAGAGTCTTCAGACTTGCTGATAAAAACACACAGATACAGTCGTGAACCATTCAGTTATTGCTCTCCAGCCTCTTAAAACCTGTGTTGTACAGAGATACCTAAGGGCCCCAATGCTTCTCACTGACAGTGAAGATCCATGTTGTTCAATCATTCCATTTTGTTGCTTGGTGGTTATTTATTCTACCTTGTGAGGTTACTGATAAAATAAAATCTAATTATACCCTTTGTAATAATTGTATTGAATAAGACCATGGATGACTCCTACTTCTTTAAAAGGTTTTTTAAAAATGTGCGGTTTATCTGGGTTGCAAGCATTGAATCTTTCTCCCAAATATGAATTTACTAACACCATGTCTACATGACGCAACGTGGAGAACCTGTTAATTTAGTCCAGCTCATCTCTTCATCCAGAATGGCAGACAAATATATATATTAGGACTAAGAATAAATTATTCAGCCGCTAAAACTTACTCCACCACTTGAAAGCATTGCCCACATTGTACATGTCACTACAACTCAGAAGGACATAATTGGTTGTAAAGCAATTTGGGACATGTGAAAGCCTAATACAACTCTCAGCTCTAATACATGGCATGGTGGCAGAGTGGTTAGCACTGCTGCCTAAGGTTAATAAGTGAGGCAGTCACTGAAATATGTGTTATCATCAGCACAGTATTATTAATAACTAATGGAATATTTTCCTGTCAAATTAACAATATTGCCCAATGTTGTTAAAGCAAAATTTGTACTTTCTGATTTGCTCAATCATCACGGTGAGTCAGGGTGCACATAAACTAACATTGCATCATATCATTGCTGCTCTTAATATTAATGACCAATGCTGCATATAAACGAGAGGATATTTATAATCCGATGCTAACAATGGATATCACCATTTTACTCTTAATTTTCGGTGATTGTTTGGTGCATTGATTGGTGAATCTTGAGAGGGAGTTATAAAATCATGCGTGATTGAGGGGCTGGGTTAAGGGAGGCGCAATAAAGGGCCCAGAAACAGGAGAAGCACCAGGGGCTTTGGTGCACATTAAAACTTATCCCTTTGACCAAGCTTTTGATCATCGTCTCCTTATTTAGCTTGCTGTTAAATTCTGTTTGATAACAGTCCTGTCAATGCTTTGGAACATTTTACTATGTTAAAGGTGTTATACAAGTAGTTGTTGCTGTCGTCACCTTTGTTAAATATTTCTACTCATCCAAGGAGCTCCATCATTTGGGCGGCACGGTGACACAGAGGTTAGCACTGCTACCTCACAGCGCCAGGGACCCGGGTTCAATTCCGGTCTCGGGCAACTGTCTGGAGTTTGCACATTCTCTGTGTCTGTGTGGGTTTCCTCTGGATTCTCCGGTTTCCTCCTATACTACAAAGATGTGCAGATTAGGTTGATTGGACACGCTAAATTGCCGCTTAGTGTTAGGGGTTAGCAGAGTAAATACGTGGGGTTACAGGGTTTGGGCCTGGGAACGATTGTTGTCAGTGCACATTCGATGGGCCGAATAGCCTCATTCTGCATTGTAAGGGTTTTATGGCTCTATGACTTTGATGATTTGCTGATTTCCCAAAGTTCAGCCCCTGTCCTGCCAATTTTTATTTCAATTTATCGAGGCAAAGCTCTTTTCATTACATTGAAAGCATCAGCTCATTATATTAATATGATTTCAATGAGAAGTATATTTTGCAAGAAGATTTTAAAAATTTGATATTGTTGCTTCAAGCCACAAAGGGAACGTTGTGTCACTTGAATTCTTAGTCGCCATATAACATTTTTTTGGCACTGCAACCACATGCTTAAGGAAGTAGGTCGAACAAAATGACTCGATATTCACCTTTGAACTTTTACTTTCCTTCAGACAACTAAGAAGAAACTCTGAACCAATCTTTAGGCACTAATACAGTATCATTTTTAGAAAGAAGTTCATATTTCAGACTATTAAACATTAGCAGCAATCATTTCCTTACCCTGTGGCTATCATGTTAATCATAAAATATGCATAACAGTAGTACTCTCAAAAATTTAAATGCAAAACATTAGTCAGGCAAAAGGATAGATAGACCACATAAACTATTAATCAATGCTATTCACAGATTTAAATTAAAATTGAATCTGATGGATATTTTATGATCTGTTACACATTGAACTATATTACAGCCTTAACAAGGTTGAAACGATGGATGAAGATAAAATCAAATCTAATTTCAACTAATTATGATGAATGCATCATTTTTGGCAAGCAATTTTCTCTGCTGATGACAAAACAGCTAACAAAAATAAACATTTCAAAGGGAGGAAGAGGAATAGGATTTTTGCGAGAAAGATAAGAACATTGAATGAAGTCTGAGGACACGTACCAACCGACTCAAGAACAGCTTCTTCCCTGCTGCCATCAGACCTTTGAATGGACCTACCTCATATTAAGTTGATCTTTCTCTACACCCTAGCTATGACTGTAACATTACATTATCACTCTCTCCTTTCCTTCTCTATGAATGGTATGCTTTATCTGTATTGCGCGCAGGAAACAATACTTTTTACTGCATAGTAATACATGTGACAATAATAAATCAAATCAATTCAATTCAAAACATTGAGCGAGTGGGCGAGGATCTGGCAGATGGAATATAACGTTAGCAAATGTGAGGTTATCCACTTTGGAAGAAATAATAGTAAATTGGAATATTATTTAAATGGAGAAAAATTACATCGTGCGACTGTGCAGAGGGACCTGGGGGTCCTTGTGCACGAATCGCAAAAACTCAGTCTGCATGTGCAGCAGGTGATCAAGAAGGCGAATGGAATGTTGGCCTTTATCGCGAGGGGGATAGAATATAAAAGCAGGGAGGTCTTGCTGCAACTGTACAAGGCACTGGTGAGGCCGCAACTGGAGTAGTGTGTGCAGTTTTGGTCCCCTTATTTGCGAAAGGATATATTGGCCTTGGAGGGAGTGCAGAGAAGGTTCACCAGGTTGATACCGGAGATGAGGGGTGTAGCTTATGAGGAGAGATTAAACAGATTGGGTCTGTACTCGTTGGAGTTTAGAAGGATGAGGGATGATCTTATAGAGACATATAAGATAATGAAGGGGCTGGATAGGGTAGAGGTGGAGAGATTCTTTCCACTTAGAAGGGAAACCAGAACTAGAGGGCACAGCCTCAAAATAAGGGGGGGCCGGTTCAGAACAGAGTTGAGGGGGAACTTCTTCTCTCAGAGGGTGGTGAATCTCTGGAATTCTCTGCCCATTGAAGTGGTGGAGGCTTCCTCGTTGAATATGTTTAAATCACGGGTAGATAGTTTTCTGATCGATAAGGGAATTAGGGGATATGGGGAGCAGGCGGGTAAGTGGAACTGATTCGCTTCAGATCAGCCATGATCTTGTTGAATGGCGGGGCAGGCTCGAAGGGCCAGATGGCCTACTCCTGCTCCTATTTCTTATGTTCACAATGACACAATTCTTATGACACAAAACTGGCAGGACTTGCAGATAGTGAGGAACATTGTCAGAGGCTACAGAAGGATATAGATAGGCTGGAAATTTGGGCAAAAAAATGGCAGATGGAGCTCAATCCTGATAAATGTGAAGTGATGCATTTTGGTGGGAATAATGTAGGGAGGAGCTACACGATAAATGGAAGAACCATAAAGGGTGTAGAGACGCAGAGGGACCTGGGTGTGCAAGTCCACAGATCTTTGAAGGTGACGTCACAGGTGGAGAAGGTGGTGAAGAAGGCATATGGCATGCTTGCCTTTATAGGACGGGGCATAGAGTATAAAAGTTGGGGTCTGATGTTGCAGATGTATAGAACGTTGGTTCGGCCGCATTTGGAATACTGCGTCCAGTTCTGGTCGCCACACTACCAGAAGGACGTGGAGGCTTTGGAGAGAGTACAGAGGAGGTTTACCAGGATGTTGCCTGGTATGGAGGGGCTTGGTTATGAGGAGAGATTGGGGAAACTGGGGTTGTTCTCCTTGGAAAGACGGAGGATGAGGGGAGACTTAATAGAGGTGCATAAAATTATGAAAGGCATAGATAGGGTGAACGGTGGGAAGCTTTTCCCCAGGTCGGTGGTGACGTTCACGAGGGGTCATAGGTTCAAGGTGAAGGGGGGGGAGGTTTAACACAGATATCAGAAGGACATATTTTACACAGAGGGTTGTGGGGGCCTGGAATGTGTTGCCGGGCAAGGTGGTGGAGGCGGACACACTGGGAACGTTTAAGACTTATCTAGACAGCTATATGAACGGAGTGGGAATGGAGGGATACAAAAGAGTGGTCTAGTTTGGACCAGGGAGCGGCGCGGGCTAATTGTTCTTTGTTTCTCGTTTCAAGGCTTCATTCTATGATCATCTTGCTGGCGCCAGTACAGAGCGAGACTGCGGATAGTTGGGAACCTGTCTCGGGGGAAGGGAATTCAGATGGTGTTCGTAAAGCAGAAGTGGAAATGAATAGGGTTGGGAAGCATTTTCTGATCAGGGCCAGTGTGATCTCCTGGACTCGTTTCGATCGCCTCAGGGGGTCGGAGAGGAATTTCCCAGATTTTTTTTTCCACCTATTGGCCCTGGGGTTTTCACTCTGGGTTTTCGCCTCTCCCTGGAGATCACATGGTCTGGAATGGGGGGGTGGGGGTGAGTTAATAGGTTGTGATGAACAAAGCATCGTAGCTGTGAGGGACAGCTCGGTGGATAGGATATTAGGATGTAGATAGGCTGGAAAATTGGGCGGGGATCCTGGATTCAGGATTCAATCCTGGACCGGGGAGCGGCGCGGGCTTGGAGGGCCGAAGGGCCTGTTCCTGTGCTGTATTGTTCTTTGTTTGTTCTTATGTTCTTAATACTATTCAAATGAAACGAGGGTGCCATCATAATTCATCCCCTATGCTTTTTTGTATAAAGAGTATAGGCCCCCAAAATAGGCGACACGGTAGCACAGTGGTTAGCACTGCTGCTTCACAGCTCCAGGGACCTGGGTTCGATTCCCAGCTTGGGTCACTGTCTGTGTGGAGTTTGCACATTCTCCTCGTGTCTTCGTGGGTTTCCTCCGGGTGTTCCAGTTTCCTCCCACAGTCCAAAGATATGCAGGTTAGGTTGATTAGCCATGCTAAAATTGCCCCTTAGAGTCCTGAGATTTAGAAAGAAATGTGTAGGTTAGAGGGATTAGCGGGTAAATGTGTAGGGATAAGGGGGTAGGGCCTGGGTGGGATTGTGGTCAGTGCAGACTTGATGGGCCGAATGGCCTGTTTCTGCACTGTAGGGATTCTATGATTTTTTAAAAACTCCATAGACTTTACATGATTCTATTTAAAAGAAGTCCAGAGAAAATGCAGTTAAAATCCACTGGAACTGTGAACAGTCAATATAGGGCCCTGGGCTAGCTCCCCTGTTCTGCTTCAAAAGAATGCCATGGAATCCTTTATATCATGAGAGGACAGACAAGACTTTGGTTTATTGTGTCACCTGAAAAATGGCATAGCCATTGGTGGAGCATTCCCTCGGTGCTGCACTCAAGTATCAGTCTGGATTATGTGCTCAGGTTTCTGGAATGGCATTTGTACCCACAAACATCTGACTCAGAGAAGGATGCTACTACAGCCTAAATGGTGCCCTTCAGGCTGCTCCTGCCCATTATTTTTTGTACTTGTTTTTAGCATTGGCGAAAAGGATGCCAAAACTATTGAAAAGAGATCTTGGGCATGGTAACTAGGCACCCGCCAATTTCAGGTGAGCATGCCAAATGGCTAACAAAAAACACTATTCAAAATAATAACAGGCACTTTCCGTGGCATGAGAGATCATAACCCAACATTCAGTGCCTCAATGCTCATTTTTTTAGATTAAAACATACATTCCCAAGCTGAAAGTTCTCCCCATCTTCTTTCTTCTACAAGCTTAAGTGGTGGTCACTGCCACAGAGTGTATCATTGATTTTTGAGGGGAGTTTGATGGTTTTTGCTCATCTTTCTTTTCATATGGTAATATGTCTATAAATATCACAATTAATGGTCTAAATACAAGTTAAAAAAGAAAAGTACAGTGGAATTGTTTGCAGTAAATGCTACTTTCATGTATTTTAAATATGCAAATAAGTGTGTTCCCCATGCAATGTTAGGGAGCAATAACAAATGTTTCCCTTTGGAAAATATGCAAGGCTGATAAATTTAGAAATTTGCAACATTAGTGAAGAAACAATGAACTCAGGTTAGGGGAGCATAAAAACTAATGCAGCCTTCAGTTAAATAGAAAAAGTGCCACAATTAACCTTCACATGATACATTGTTTTTGAGAATATGAGAAGAGTGCTGTTTGAATTCCATATATAGATCTATTACTTACTTTTAGCACAACCAGGAGGCCATTAAAGCGGTCAACTTCTTGACCAAGTACTGTGGTCAACGAATTCAAGCGTCCTTTCCTATCTCTAACAAATAGGGCTTCGATTGCAACTTCAAGGTCAAGTTTATCTGAAATAATATATGAAACAATATTGAGGAAGTTTTTTCCACAGACTTTCACTGTGATTTTGTACTGCTGTCCGGGCAGTAAGATGGCATGGTTGGTGGAATGCCCATCATAAAAAAAGCCTGATTTTCATTCCATTAACCTCTGCGGGATATAGGTGCAGCGGATTCTACAAAGGGAAGGTAATCTTCACCATTTTGTTATCAAACAGATTGTGAAGATGAAAATGAACCCTGTTGTGTCCCAAATTGAATTAGGAAAGATTTTCTGTATATAGTATGTTTAGCCAAATTGTACCACACAATGTGCTTATGATTTTGAATATTTGCAAATGTAGCATCATAACATGCCACTAGACAGATCCCAGACAATGTTTATTCCCTTCATGTCAAAATGTAACTTGCATTTCTAAAGATAAAGCATTTTGTGGTTATTTGCTTATTGAATCTATTTACTGAAAGTATTGTATCCTGGGGAATGTTTTTCCAAATCCATTCTTCCTGCAGGGAATGTAGGGAAGCCTTACTCAAAAGTCAGAGATAAAGTCACAACACTTTTCAACCTTCCCAAATCCCATGCAAGTCGTGGAGAATTGAAATATCACATTCAATCAATCCAAAGCCATTCCTCTCGCATTTAGTTTTGTATGAACACATATTAGGGCATTGGAAACGCTCCCATGAAATGTAGATGTTGTGGGGGCTGGGTGGCGAGGGGGTTGCTAATTCCGTTCAAATATTGCCACCCAATGTCTGCCTGCCTTGACACCTTTGGTTCTTCAACCTCTTTTTCATGAGCACAACTTCCTACCGTGTTCATGGATTTACTCTTTAGATAAAGCACATTACCAAGCAATTTGTTTATACACTTTGCGAAGTGAGCTTCCTGGGTGGGATTTTATGGCCTTGCTCGAGCGAGACTGGAAATTCCCAACTGAGTTCAACGGACATTTCCGTTGGCCGACCCCTCGCCCGTTTCGATTCTGTGGCAGGCGGGAAGTAGAATTCCAGCACCTCTGAGTCAGCAGACCCATCTCCTTTAAAAAGGATCCCACCCACCATATTTTCATTCAGCATAGGTGGAGAGGGAGAGAGTTGGGCACGCCACCTTCTGAAGCAAGTCTGAGGTGAAGGAAGTGGGCAGATGGCCCGACTGGCAGGCTGGAGTATCCACCTCTGTTTTCAACTGAGACATTGGCCTAGGTTTAATGATGAATTTTCTCTACCCACCCCACAGGCCTCCTCCATGCTCCCCTGTCCCCAAGCAACCTCTATAACCACATGATGCCTCCATCTCATCAAAATCTTGATGTGCACCCCATGTATCCTCTATAACCACTCATCCAATATCCACAACGGGCAGACCTCAGCATACCTTTGAAATGGATGTTTACAAAATGAACTTTTATCATTCTAATAGATCTGTCATATGCAAAGACACATCATACTGAATAAAATTCTCAGCCATAAAAGTAAATCCCTTCAAGTGTTCAATCTGTGATAAAAACAAATTTATCCATATAAAAACTAGATAATCCTTTCATAAACTCTTAAAACTGCCATCAAAATGTGAACACATATAAATGGTTTGGGGGTTTTTGAAACTCAGTCAAGCATTCATAATCACCCCAACTATTACAAAAAAAACAGGGAAACATCAACAATGAAGGCAATTGAAACTGAACCACTTGATGGCATACTTCGTACAGCAGATGGTATTTCATTTCCATTTCAAAGCAGGTTGTATCAATTTCAATTTTCTTTCACTCAAAGGAGGTTTTTGGATTTTCTTTTAATGTTCAACAGAATGCCCACATTTTTCAAAGTTGAAGATTTCTGAACATTTAAATCTCTGCCCAAAATATAACAGGAGATCTTCCCCGTATATGTTTTTACAGTTTTGAATGCATTATGGTACTTTCTCCATTGGGAAAAGTATTGTATTACATGCCAACACTGACACAATGATGGTTAATTTACCTTTGCAGGCAAAGCCCTATAATTAATAATTTTGTAAAAATACATTTAACTTACAATGCAGAATGTAACTATTGAAACTGAAAGAACAAGCCTGTTGTATATCAAAGTTGTCAACGAAATAATTCCAGGAGCAGGTGATTGCATTTCTTTGATTGCCCACTTGGGAATGAGTTTCCCCATGGTTCCCAACTCCTCTGAAGTGCTGTGAAGCACTAGACTACAAAAGTGAGGCTGACTCCATAACGGGAGGTCTCAAATGCCCATCCCCACCATGGAGTAGGTAAGGGAGGGATTATCGAGTGCTAGCACCCTTATCACAGTGTCATAAAAATCCCACATGACTGGAATGGGGCTGGGAATCCTGCAACTCGGGTCCCATCCTCAATTTTCAAACTCACCTTTCATGGACAGTGGCATGAAAATCCGGGTCTTGTTTGCTTTCCTGACTTGACAAGCAGTCAGCCGTGAACCTGGCTGGTTGTCGGGAGAGAAACTTGTTAAATAAATTTTGAAGATGTCCTACAGATAGGTGTCATGGTGGCACAGTGGTTAGCACTGCTGTCTCACGGTGTCAGGGATCCGGGTTCGATTCCCGGCTTGGGTGACTGTCTGTGTGCAGTTTGCACATTCACCCCATGTCTGTGTGGGTTTCCTCCGGGTGCTCCAGTTGCCTCCTACAGTCCAAAGATGTGCGGATTAGGTGGATTGACCATGGTAAATTGCTCCTTAGAGGGGCAATTTAGAGACCACTATCAAAGCTGCACAGCACCTATGGAGGACAGGGCAACAGAGGCAACAACTTTCATTTATGGGGGCTGTCCAGAACTTTCTGATCTGCCGTAGACCGGTCTGTCCTTGCGAATGAGCAGAAACTTATATAGAGAGCCTCACACTGTAATAATAGTATGGAGGAATTACTCTTTTTGTTTTTTGTTGCACTCAGGAATTAAGTTTTTGCGGACATTTAGGGGTTCCAGCTTTTTTAGACTACTGTGAAGTCTACAAATTGAAGATTGATCTCTTTGACATGGTTGCGGGCAAGATAAGGAATCGGGGAGAAAAATCACTCAACCAGTTCATTGGTGCTTTCAGTGTTGGTCATGCGAGTGTGATCAATGGCAACACACCCTAAAGTTAGTTCTGACTGACATTACCATAGCAACCAAGCCTACATTTAGCTCATGAGCATTAGCAGCCTTGCAATAATATGGTCCCAATGAAGAAATGCAAAGCTTTTTAAAATATAAAATTTGACTGCTCAAGTTTACAGGTATAGGTGTTCACTTTTTGTGATCAGCTCACACCTGGTCCTCTTGAGGCAGACAACAGGCAAACATGCTGTTTCCTCGTTTCAATGTTTTCAGGTTGCAATCCAGCACCAGGCCCACTTCTAGCTGGTCATGTGCTAATCAGCTCCTGCATGGTCAGCATGTGTTTCAGCTAACCTGTATCTCATAAAGGCAGCCTTCCACTCTTACAGGGGAGCTGCCTAAATTATGCAGAAGTTGCCGCTGACTGTGTAGAAATTAGCTAGAAGGCCAAGCAAACCAAAGGGATTAACAGGGAAAAGAGAGGGCTCCCATGCTTTAGGATACCATTCCAGAGATTTCCACACAAGAAGTGGAAAGGAAGAGAAAAGCAATGGGTCAGATTATAGCGAGAGAGCAGATATTCCACCGCCAGGGCTGAAAATGGGAGGTGACCTTGTTTTGGCAGGCAGTGGGACCCAGGGCAGCATTTTGCTGCTAATGGCCGATTAAATGGTTGCTGCCAGTACTGTCACCAAATGAAAGATGATGTCCTATCCCCAAGAGCTTCTGGCCCAATCAGGAGGCTGGCAGTTAGACAGCCTAAGCAGTGTCACTGCTAATGGTAGCCATTGCTGAGGCCACAGGTGAAAGGGATGGCCGAGTACCCTCAAAGGTAGTGGGGTTGTTCAGGACCCCCTCATCTGCACAAACGTTATTTAAAGGTAATTCATTCAATTTGCAGAACCACATGTTCAGCTGAGAGTGATTAGGAGAGGGGCATTAACTTGAACTGAGTGTTCCAAATTGATGGTGTGAAATCAGCCTGAATGGTTGTTGGTGCCACAATTTGGATTTTGACCTGGAAACAGTGAAGGGACAGAGATATAATTCCAACTCAGGATGGTGTCTGAACTGGAGGGAATTCTTGCAAGTGGTGGGATTCCCACATGTTTGTCGCCCTTGTTTTTCCAGGTGGCGGAGGTCACAAGTTTGGAAGGTGCTGGTAAAGGAGTCTTGGCAAGTTGTTGCAATGCATCTTGTGCATGGTACTCTTTGTTGCACCGACGGTGGAAAGAGTGCCTGTTTAAGATTGTGAATGGGATGTCCATTTTCTTGGATGACAGTGAACTTCTTGACTGTTGTTGAAGCTGCACTCATCCAGGAAAATGAAGAATATTCCATCTCACTGCTGACTTGTGCCTTGTAGATAGTCAACAGCTTTGAGGAGACAGGAGGTGAGTTACTCACCTGAGCTCTGATTTGCTCTTGGAGCCGCAGTATCTATTTGGCTGGTGCAGTTCATTTTCTGGTGAATAGTAACCCACGTGTTGAAGATGGAGCATTCTGGGGGAGCGGGGTGGGATTCAGCAATGGTAATGCTATAGAACATCCCAGGAAGATGGTTCATTCTCTTTTCTTGAAGATGGCCTTCACCTGGCACTTGTGCGGTATGAATGTTACTTGCCATTTATCAGCTGAAACCTGAATGCTGTCCAGATCTTGCTGTGGGAATGTCTTAAGTGAGAGGTAGTGAGGATAAGTGGTTTAGGGAGCGGATTTCTGAACGTAAGGTCTTAGCCTTAAGAAGCCAATGGGGAAATGATTATTTCTCCATTTCACCATTATTTCACCAATGCCGGCATCTCCACATCATCGAAATGATTATTCTCAGAGAACATAAGAATTGGAGGAGTGCAGACATCTTGGAGGGTTGGAGGGCTAGAAGACTTTACACAGATCAGGAAGGGAAGGCCACTGCAGAATTTGAAAACAAGGCTGATAATGTTAAAATTGAAGTGTATCTCAATCAGGAGCCAATGCAGGTTAGCAAGCACAAGGGTGATGGGATCTCATGCAAATTAGGACAGGGGCAGCAGAGTTTGTATGAACTTAAGTTTACAGACGATGGATGAAGGAAGGTTGGCCAAGTGTACATTAAAATAGTCAAAACGGGATATTAAAAAATACACAGGTTTCAGCAGCAGATGAAGTCTTAGAGATGGCACAGATATGTAGTCATCTCAGGGTCAAATATGGCACCAAGTCAGACAGTTACCAGGGAGAGGGATGGGAATCAGTGGCTAAGGAACAGAGTTATTGATGAGAACCAAAACCAAAGGTTTTGATTTTGCCAATATTTAGTGGGAGGAAATTTCTGTTCCACCAGCACCAGATATCAGACAAACAGTCAGACAATTGAGAGATAATGGAGGGTTGAGAAAGGTATTGGTCATTAGTGTTGGGTGTCATCAGTGTACATATGGAAAGCAACACTGCTTTCCAATGTCGTCATCAGGGGGCCCTATGTTAATTAGAAATAGGAGGGAGCCAAGCTGTGAATCATATTCATAGAATCTCTACAGTGCAGAAGGAGGCCATTAGAAGAAACCCTACAGTACAGAAAGAGGCCATTCGGCCCATCAGGTCTGCACCGACCACAATCCCACCCAGGCCCTACCCCCATATCCCTACATATTTTACCTACTAATCCCTCTAATCTACGCATCTCAGGACACTAAGGAGCAATTTTAGCATGGCCAATCAACGTAACCCGCACATCTTTGGACTGTGGGAGGAAACCGGAGCACCCGGAGGAAACCCACGCAGACACGAGGAGAATGTGCAAACTCCACACAGACAGTGACCCAAGCCAGGAATCGAACCCAGGTCCCTGGAGCTGTGAAGCAGCAGTGCTAACCACTGTGCTACTGTGCCGCCCGTGTGCCACCGTGCTGCCTGGTTTTCACATATGATTGAAATCAACTAATTGCCCACAAGGATTTCATGAACTAGCAATCAATGATAATGCAGAACAATCATTAGATACCTCCTGTCAGTTTGAGATGTCACACATTCATTCAGCGAGATGAAAAGATCTCATTAAATCAAGATTAATTTTTAAAAAAATATAAATTACTTCAAATCAATTGTCATTACATGTAAAATCAGTGAATACATTAAACAACAGGAGCAGATCACCATTTGAAAACTAATCCATAACTTTCAAAATAAATTTCAAGTATGCAATTACAAAAAACTATATGCCTTAATCAAAATTACTACAATTTTAGTCATTAAATGAGCTGTTACTTCTTAACAAAAGAAATCTAGGTGGAAGTTATGGGCAAATCCTCCAATTAATATAAAAAAACCGATTTAGCTCACAATGTACCAGAATGTTTTCAGTTGAATTCATTGGGAAGGTAGCTTACTGAGGATATGAGTACACCCCAGGCTATAATCAGGACTGAAAACAATTTTGGAGGTTAGTTGATGAGTCTGACAAGGAGTTGCTATGCATAATGGGAGAATATGAAGTAAATGGAAAATAAAAATTGGGAGTGATGCAAAATGAGGTGCCTGATTCATTCTCATCCTCTTACACTACTCCACAATTAGAAATATGCCCAGTGTGTTACCATATTGCATCATACAAACTCATAACATAACCTGAGACTGAAGTTGCTGAACTCATGGAGCACCTTATCTGGCAAGTGATGTGAGTCAAACAGGATGAGGTTGCGTCGTAATGCTTTCACTTTTTAGCTGTTGAGTATAACTACAAACAATATGAAGCAAACTACAGGAAATATCCAGCCATTCAACCATTCAAATGTACTTTCTGGGCTATGCTAAGAGAATAGTGCATTTGCACAAGTAAAGGTAAAGTTGCCATAGACCAGATGACTCTCGGTTCTGACTGGTGGTGATTTAACCTGAGGGTCACCACACCTCAGGCGAGGAGCAAGGTTGAGAAGGTCGGACTTTCATGAATAACCTCAGCCATTACAGGAATTGAACCTGCGCTGTTGGCATCGCTCTGCATCATTAGCCAGCTGTCTAGCCAACTGAGCTAAACATATGTGCAAGCCCAAGTGTGAAAGTACATATGATCATACTGCTGCTTTTTGATTAGACAGTGGTATACATGGAACAACATAATGCAGCAGTGTTACCTCCACTGATTAAGTGAAAACCTCAAACAACACATTCAAAAGTGTGTGTGTGTGTGCGTGTATGTGTGTGCACATGTGTGTATGTGCGTGTGTGTGTGTGCACTTGTGCACATGCGTCATTTCCAAGATATAAAGGGGAGTAGATAGAACAGGCAGATATGAACTGATTTGAGAGTCTAGGAATAAGGGACAAAGCATAAAATTTAGAACCAGACCTTTTTGGAGTGAAATTAGGGAACACAAAGGATGACAGGAGTTTGAGATCTCTTGGCTCAAGATCAGTTGTTAGTATTAAATCTGAGATTAAAAAGTCTTTGTTAAGCAAAGGTATTAAGAGAAATGGGACCATGTCAGATTTATGGAGTTAGATCACAGATCAATCATGATAAAATTCAATAGCAGAACAGGCACAGGAGGCTAAATGGCCTCCTTATATTTCCATTGTCCTGAAATTTGACACTGGGCCACATAAAGAGATATTAGTTGGACAAGATTTGGTCAAAGTGATAGATCTTAAGGAGAGTCTTAAAAGAGAGAGAGATTGAAAGGCAAAGACAGAGTTAGGAAGGGATTTCCTATCTCGGCGGCTGAAGGCACAGTCATCAACGCTGGAGCAGAAAGAAAACAATTGGGATTGTGCAGAATTGGAGGAATGCATTTATCTCTGAGGACCGTACGGTTGGAGGAGGTTACAGAGATATGGAGGAGCGAGGTGGTGGAGGGATTTGAAAACAAGAATGAGCAATAAAACAAATGCAAAAACCCCTTTTCATAATTTGATACTGTATTAAAATAATGTTAGAGAATTCTAATTGAGCCAGAGAATAGTCAGAATTTTATAGAAATTACTGTTTACCATGTAGCATTTCTCCCACAAGCTTGTTGCATTGGAGAGGATATTGTGGTGGAAGTTAATTTATTTTACATCCACCAAAATGTAAATACAATGTTTGGTCACAGCATTTCATTTCATCGAGTTACTTCGTAGATTCCATCATAGATGCTTTTGAAGTGATTCTGAATGAAAAATCATCAAGTTATTTACAAAACTCAAAGACATCAAGTTCATTCAAAACCACCTTTGAAAGTCAGGAAACGGAATTTTTCCACCCCACCCACCACGGGAATCGTAGCGGGCTGGACACGGAGCATGCAAAGGTACGTTGACCTTGGGCGAGATTTTCCGGCTTTGGGGGCGAGTATGGCTGGAAAATCCCGCCCAGGGAGTCAGCTAACAGTTTCAGAGAAATAACTTACTCCCTGCGGCTGATACATCAGTTTCTGAGCAAATATCTATGTGCTTACCTGGAATTTTTGATAGGATGGAATCTGCTAATTCCTGTACAATTTCATCGCTGCTTTTTCCAGTTCCACGTGCCATAATATTGGGCTGTACTTCAAGAACTGTCAGGATCATGTTGCTGGTTTCCTTCCGCTATAACAAGAAGAGTGGCGAATGATCATTGTACACATGATTTCAGGATACTTACGTTCAGTAAAGAGCTTTATTTCCAGAAAAAAAAGCACAAGATGACACTAATCAGTTGCCACATTGACCACAGGAAGTTCAAACTGTATTGTATCATAATCGTAAAGTAAGTTTGAAAGCAGCCAGCATGAACTACTCAACATTACATAATCAGAAATTTCACCACGAAAGGGGGTTGTTTAATGTCCTATCCCAGAACTAACTCCACCATTTATTCCAATTCTACTAACTTTCTTCGTCATTTTCTCTTTTCTTTTCAATTGTTTAATTAAGTCCTTCTTGAATAATATTGTTGATTCAGTTTCAAATGTTGTTTATAGTAATACATATATTTTAATTAGCCATTGACTGAAGTGACTTTTCTAACCCCCTTCACTTTTTATAATCATCCTTCATCACTTATCTGTGCAAATTCTTTTGAAACTTTACACACTTCAGTCAAATCTCCGTAACCCTTCTCTAATTAACAGTTTTTTTTCAAATCTTGCATCATATCGGGTCCTCTTGACCCTCTGTTAAGACCCAAGCCAGAAACTCCAACATGTGTTGTGAAGTTAGCCTAGATCCTACGTTTTACATTTGATTTTGGCATGGGTGAGTATAAATTGTTTTACTCCAGGTATGATTCAAATGACCCACTAGGAAGCTTTTATCAAACAAAGTTTATTTAAGAACACAGAATATAACTAAAATAATTAGCGTAACTTTTACCAATTACCATTTACCAATTTAAACATGACAAAGGATATTTCTTAACAGCTCTTTTGTTCAAATCTACCCCATAGAAATACACTCCTCTTCGGAATCAGCACAAAAACATGTGTGCTCAAGTGATGCTGGATTGTCAGTTTTTTAACACTTCTGGACAGAACTCCAGGCAGCAACTTTCAGGGAAGGATATTTTGTTGAAACAGCAAAACCTCAGGGAAGCAAACCTAGCCTCTGGCAGTTCTCAATCTCTAGACCCAAGAGACAACAAATGATATCTCTCCATCTGCAGCTTCCACAGCAGAATCTCCAAAAAAGAGACTTATCTCCTGGCAGATCTCAGTCTCCAACTTCAGAAAGGGGAAAGTAGAGGCACTTCCCTCTCAACTCCAAAAGCAGCCTCTAAGCTTGAATATTCTGTGAATAAACCAGCTTTCCCGTCACATAAGCATACCTGCCAATCATCCCAATGAAGCCCCACTCTACAAAATCCCTGGGGAAAACCACAGAACAGCATTAGTTCAGATTAAAACCAACATTCTAGCCATTAGAAACAATTCTGTTGCTACAATAACAATACGGGAACCTGGTAGACACTATGGCTCCCAGTGCTTAAAAAAAACTGTTGCAACAGATCCTGCCCAAGAGCATGGCTCAAATACATTTCTTAATGGCACAGTATCGTCACACCTTAGTGAATCTATGCTGCAACTTTTCCAAATTATTTATTCCGAATGGGTTGCCCAAATCTGTACACAACACTCAAACTGCAGCTGAACTAATCTTGTACTGTTATAATATTATCTTCTTGCTTTTGTATTCTGTGCCCCTGTATATAAAACATAGGATAGGGATTTTTATGACATTTTCTGACTCCCAACCTTTTTTCAGATATTTGTGTAAACTCACATCTTCCATTCCAAAGTTACAGTTTAGGTTGCATTTCCATTCTCTGTTCTCTTGTCCAAAATACACATGCCTTTATCAAGATAACAGCAAAGGCAAGTTTGAATAAAATGAGTCTTACTGGACTTTCAACTGCTTATGATTTCACACATTACACTGTTAATGGTTTTATTAATTTTGTCCAGTTTTCTTTCATCCCGCACAGTGGCAGTTCCAAAGATTTTGCAACATCTTTGGTCTTTCCTCATACATGGAGTGAGTACTCCATGACACCTGTGAATAACCTTTATCTCACTTGACACTTGCCCCTTACATTTAACCTGTAGGTTACGGCACCTCACGAACATATCCAAGTGCTTTTTATAAGTGAAGAGGGTATCTCCCTCGAGCACTGTTTCATGCAGTGAAAAATGTCTCCTCACCTCACCTCTAACCCTTCTACCAATTACTTTATATCTATGCACCTTGGTTAATGACTTCCACTGATGCAAACAAGGCCTTCCTGCCTACCTAATCTAGGTCCCTCATAACTTCATGCACCTCAATTAAATTGCCCCTCAGCCTCGTCTGTTCCAAAGGAAATGTCCCCAGCCTATTTAATCTTTCTTCATGGCAAAAATCTCCTGGCAACATCTCCATAAATCTCCCCCGTACACTCTCTAGCGTGTTGTAGTGTAAGGAACCGGATAAGCAGAATGAAATTTTAATCAGTTTACTATTTTCTACCACGCTGGAAAGGCATCTCTGCTCAACGTCTTTCTCATTCCATACAACTTTGATCAGAAAATTCTTATGGAAGGAGCTATGTGAGTGCACCCATTCCTTAATAGTTTTCAAAGATGTACAGGTTAGGTAGATTGGCTGTGCTAAATTGCCCCTTAGTGTCCAAGATGTGCAGGTTAGATGGATTGGCCATGATCAATGCACAGAGTTAAAGGGTTAGGGTGAGGTATTGGGCCTCGGGAGGGTGATCTTTCCGAGGGTCAGTGCAGACTTGATGGGCCAAATGGCTTTTTCTGCACTGTAGGGATTCTATGATTCTTCACTTGCAAACTACACTTAATCTATAGAGGCATCTCTGTGCCTTAAATTGGATGTAAGTTTCACCCTTTGATATAAATGATGGAGAAAAAAGTGCAGTAACCAAGAGCAAATTGTATTTTTAATATCATGTACCGTTTAGCCTTTACACTAAACATCTTTAAAAGTGCCAAGTTCAATGATATAACCACATTATAATTATTTATTAATCATATTCTGTTGATTAGCCACATGCTGAAATATTTAAATCTTATAAGACTGGTGGTCTTTGCCAACAATTATAATTTACTTACAGCGTTTGATTTTCGAGATTATATCCGTCCGTAAGACCTGAAATAAATGCTCCTGAGTAACTCTCTGACACTTATCAGCTTGGATAATGCAAGTACTCAGTTAGCGATATTGTAATAAATTGTGCAAAAATAAATAATGGACCAAGAAGTTGCTGAAGGATTTCATCAATCGTGTCAGCAAAAAGATTATTCTTCGATCTTCATTAAAGTGACAACGTACATTGGTGGCTAGAATTATTGGCTTCTGACTTGGCAGCATGGTGTCACATTGACGAATGTATCATCATTTCACAGAACATGAACTTTTCATTAGGAAAGATTGCTGAGATTATCTCATTAGCACAAAGCACTCAATACAAACCTGGAAAGCTAAATTAGCATTTTCATGCATCCCAAATATTTCTGGGTCATCAATCAGGGGAAGTCCTTCAATGTACTCTTTATATGCCAACAAGCTGTCTGCCTCAGGACTGAAGTAAATTCCTGAAATGCAGAACATTGCACAGGTTTAAACACTTGCTTTTTTCCAATAACCAAGTCACAATTATAATTTATAAACGTCATGAAATAAGACATTATGCACATCAAAGAAATGCCCTCTAACGCTAACTGTGGTCAATGCTGCAAATCTGTTGTGAAAACAGACAATGCTGGAACAACTCAGCAGGTCAGGCAGCAACTGTGGAGAGGAAAACTGATGTATAGTTTCACTTCTGTGATTTCTACCTTTTTTTACTGCATTCTTAAAATTACAAAGCCAACGATCAGAGTGGATCGGGCAAACCCAAATCCATTCCTTGCTTGCTCCAAAAACCAAATTCAAAATCCAATTGAATCCAACTCAAGGTTCCCATAAAAGGGACAAACAAGCTCCAAGCTGACAAGATGAGGCATTGCACCTCATCTTGGGCTTGATCTGACATTAGAATTTGCAAGCAAGAGAGTTTCTCCTCCTCCTAATCTGGCCTCAGCTGAGGTATTGCATCCAGCTCTGGGCTCCACACCTTAGAAAAGCCTTGGAAAGAGTGCAGAAGAGATTCACAAGAATGGTTCCAGGGATGAGGAACTTCAGTTATGAAGATGGATTGGAGAAGCTGGGACTGTTTTCTTTAGAGAAGAGAACACTGATAGAAGATTTGTTAGTGGCGTTCAAAAATACGAGGGCCGTGGACAGAGTAGAAAGAGAGGAACTGCCCCCACTCATGTAAAGATAGATCTGTGCTGGAACAATTCTGTGGCCTTACCAATGTCTTGTTGAAGTTGTACAAGAATTGGTAAGGCCACACTTGGAATACTGTGTACAATTCTGGTCACCCTATTATAGAAAGGATATTATTAAACTAGAAAGAGTGCAGAAAAGATTTACTAGGATGCTACCAGGATTTGATGGATTGAGTTATAAGGAGAGGCTGGATAGATTGGGACTTTTTTCTCTGGAACGTAGGAGGCTGAGGGGTGATCTTATAGAGGTCTATAAAATAATGAGGGGCACAGATCAGCTAGATAGTCAATATCTTTTCCCAAAGGTAGGGGAGTCTAAAACTAGAGGGCATAGGTTTAAGGTGAGCGGGGACAGATACAAAAGTGTCCAGAGGGGCAATCTTTTCACACAGAGGGTGGTGAGTATCTGGAACAAGCTACCAGAGGTAGTAGTAGAGGCAGGTACAATTTTGTTTTTTAAAAAGCATTCAGATAGTTACATGGGTACGATGGGTATAGAGGGATATGGGCCAAATGCGGGCAATTGGGATTAGCTTAGGGGTTTTTAAAAAAAGGGCGGCATGGATAAGTTGGGCCAAAGGGTCTGTTTCCATACTGTAAACCTCTATGACTCTATGAGAACAAGAGGACAGAGATTTGAAGTATTCAACAAAAGAAGCAAAAGCGACATGAGGAGAATATCTTTCATGCAGTAGTGATTAAGATCTAGAATGCACTCCCTGAGATTGTGGTAGAGACAGGTTTAAGTGAGGGAATTACACTGCTATCTGAAAAGGGGGGAATAGCATTAGGTCAACTGTTCATTCGAAGAGCCAGAGAATACACAGTGGGCCGATTGGCCTCCTTCTGTGCTGGAACAATTCTGTGATTCTCTGTGTGCTTTCTCTCTCCTGTTAAGGGTTGCCTAAGCAGAAGAATTGAACAATTGTTAAAGTGGCAGATATTAAGCCGAAACAGCAAAATGCGCCCTGTGACAAACATGATGTCTTGTGCAGAAAACATTGAGATGCATGGAATAACATGTTGTTTTAAATGGGTGAGACTGAAGAAACAGATGAAGATTTGGTACTCTAAATGCATCCCATTCCATCATTGAGCAGCCATATGAAGGTCTGAAGGCAGTTTGTAACATTGTGAGAGAATCAACTCTAATTGCTATACACACTGCATTGTCGGAATGGATGTTTATGGTGGGTTCTCCTACCCTGGTTGAAATGGTATGAAATTCAAGTCCTTCTAGTATTCTATAGACACTGGGCAGGATTTTACATCGCACTGGCATTCCTCTATCCCAGCAAAAATGGTGACGACGAGCCTACCGCTGCTCTGACAGGTTCCCCATTGCCATTCAATGCACAGCGTTAATTGCCTCAGGTAGGGATTTTACCCCCACCTGGGGAGGAAGTCCCAATTTTGAGAACTGCCAGCCCCTCAAATGACCAGCAACTCTCTGGTCTTTGCAGCTCCATTGGGGGCGGTCATCACTGCCAGATAAGGGGGTACGTTAGGGGGTGGGGGGGTTTCTGCAGGGCCAACTTAGGAGGCTCCAGCTAATGGAGCGAGGTTGGTTAGAGTCATAGAAACCTTACAGTGCAGAAGGAGGCCATTCGGTCCATTGAGTCTGCACTGACAACAATCCCATCCAGGCCCTATCCCCGTCACCCCACAAATTTACCCCGCTAATCCCTCTAATCTACACATCCCAGGACACTAAGGGGCAATTTAGCATGCCAATCAACCTATCCCGCACATTTTTGGGTGTGTGGGAGGAAACCGGAGCACCCAGAGGAAACCCGTGCAGACACGGGGAGAACGTGCAAACTCCACACAGACTGTGGCTCAAGCCGGAAATCGAAACTGGGTCCCTGGAGTTGTGAGGGAGCAGTGCTAACCACTGTGCTGCTGTAACGCCCCCAGGGTCAGGGTGCATAGGCCAGGGGGGAGGGAAAACCTGGATGGGGACCAGGCCTTGAGAGGAAGGCCCTTTGAGGCCCAGGAGAATGTAAATGAGTAAACCCAGAATCCGCCCCCCCTTTTCCTCTCATGAACCGAGGAGTGAGACCCGGTGGGCTTCAAACATGGCTGTGGTCACGTGACCTCTATGGTGGTAAAAATTCCAAACCTATGGCATCCACACCTAAAAGGACAAGAGCAGCAGAAGCATGGGAATACCACCATTGACAAGTTTCTTTCCAAATCGTTCTGACTTGGAAATATATCACTGTTCTTTCATGCTTGCTGGATCAAAAACGTGGAATCGCCTTCCTAACAGTGCTGCAGGTGTACTGCCTCGGTTCAAGAAGGTGGCTTCCCACTACTTTCTCAAGGGCAAGTAAGGACAGGCAATAAATGGTGGCCTTATCAGCAACATTCATAACCCAAAACAAATGAGAAAAAAACCCCTAAGTGCTACTAATCTCAAGAGAGAAAGTTTCAAGTTTAGGTCTCGGCATTTTAAATTGTTACGTTCACAGTATCATAAATGCACAACATGATAATACATTGGGCCCATGATCATTGAGTCATAACAGCAGAGAAGGAGAACATTCACCACATCAGGTCAATGCTGGCTCTCTGGAGAACGATCCCATCAACACATTAATCAATGATTTAAAAAAAGCAGAACGAGCAGATTCATTGTTTAAAAAAAACTTTTTAAAAATTTGTTAAAATTGCTACAAAGGATGAATATGCATTATTAGTACTGAATCTTCACTTGCCTGATGCTGAATACTTATATCCATCGGCCAAGATTCCTGATGAGAAGAATCGCTTTAAGATGGTACGTAAACATCGTTGGTCCCAGGCATCTGTAACTCGGCCTCCATAGGTGATCTCACCTATACAGTGTAATTAAAGAAAATAAATGTTACAACAACCTTGCATTCACTCCAAATAAAGCTCAAAAAATGGTCTGATCGGAGTGTCCTATCAATATCCATCACTATATGTTCTAGATTTCTTGGAGTTTCTGAGGATGTAACAAGTGGGCGTGGATAAAGGGAAACCAGTAAAAATGGTGTGGGTGGTTCTCCCAGCCCCCTGGGCATTGCCACCTTGACAGTGCCAGCCTCGGTCCCTTGGTTTGGCAGATGGAATGAGCATTAGCAGGAAAAACAAAAACGTAGAATATTATTTAAATGGAGAGAGACTTCAGACTGCTGGAGGAATCTGAGTTTCATCATATATGAATCACAAAAAGTTAGCACGCAGATACAGTAAGTAATTACAAAAGCAATGCAATGTTGACCTTCATTGCAAGGGGGATTCAGTATAAAGATAGAGAACTCTTACTACAACTGTACAGGGCCTTGGTGAGACCACATCTAAAGTACTGCATATGATTTTGGACTCCTTACTGAAGAAGGGATATACTCGCATTGGAGACAGTTCATAAGAGGTTGATTCCTGGGATGAAGGGGTCGTCTTTGAGCAGCTTTGGCCCGTCTTCATTGGAGTTTGAAGAATAACATGTGATCTTACTGAAATATATAAAAATCTGAGGGTACATAACAAGATAGATGCTGAGAAAACAGTTCTCCTTGGAGGGGAATTTAGAACCAGGGGACACAGTTGCTGCAGTTCACCTTGGAAATGGTATACACTGCTGCCACAGTGCACCACAGGTGGTGCAAATGATTGTCTAAAGTGTTGATATTGGGGATTCAGTGATAGTTTTACTGTTGAAAGTCAAGGGAGATGGTTAGATTCTCTCTTGTTGGAGATTGTCATTGCCTGACACTTGTATGGCACAAATGTTACTTATACTTCAGTACTTCAGGAGTTGTGAATGGTGCTGAACATTGTGCAATCATCAGCAAACATCTCCACTTCTGACCTTATGTTGGAGGAAAAGTCATATCAAAGCAACTGTAGATGGCTAGATCTAGGTCACAGCCGTAATGAACTCCTACAGTGCTGGGGCCGAGATGAGTGGCCTCCAACAGTGACAACAATCTTCCTTTTTGCCAGGTATGACTTCAACCAGTGGAGAGCTTTCCCTTTGAATCCCATGAACTTAAATTTTGCTGGATTCCTTGATGCCACATTCAGTCAAATGTTGCTTTGATGCCAAGGGCAGTCACTTTCACCTCAGCACTTTTGTCCATGTTTAGACCAAGGCTATATTGAGTCCTGGAGCTGAGTCACCTTGGCCGACTCTAAACTCATTGGCCAGCAGCTGATTGCTAACTAAGAAACGCTTGATAATACTTTTGTTCACACTTTCCATCATTTTGCTGATGGTTGGGTGGTGGTAATTGGCCGGATTGGATTTGCTCTCCCTGTTGTGGGCAGGATATACCTGAGCAATATGCCACATTGTTGGTCAGATGCCAA